>NC_063060.1:2460216-2542716 GCF_018812025.1 Megalobrama amblycephala | reverse complement strand
ATTCTCAACATTTTATTTTGACTTTTTTCTCGAAATTTAACAAGTTTTTTCTCAAAATTTAACAACTTTAATCTCGAGATGGTTTTATTTTTTTATTATTGCTTGGCCCTAATCCTCTTCCGTAGCTAAATGAATACACTATAGATAAATAAATAAATAAACAGATCCAAACAAATAAATAAATAAAGTTATTGGGAAGAAATAAACAAATATATTTTGGAAATAAATAAATAAATAAATAAAAGTTATTTTGGAAATAAATAAATAAATAAATAAATAAATAAATAAATAAATAAATAAATAAATAAATAAATAAATAACACGTTATTTGGGAAAAATAAATAAACATATTTTGGAAATACATAAAAGTTATTTTGGAAATAAATAAATAAATAAAACAAAATAAATTAATAAATAAAAGTTATTTTAGATAGATAGATAGATAGATAGATAGATAGATAGATAGATAGATAGATAGATAGATAGATTTGGTTTATATAGTCCATCATATCTAGTTCACCACGTGTTGAGTGTCATAAAGAGAAGCTATATATCACACTATACGCTCTTGAGGAGGTCAGTGTCCCGAGCTTCAGAAGCGTTTGTGTGGGGAAACCAAACACCTGGAGGAAGCCCTCGTCCTGACGTCACAGCTGTGAGGCTTTTGTAAGCGTTTAGATATGATTACTGCACTGAAGTAAAGGAGACACACGGACGGTCACTTCCTCTGTTCTCCAACAACAAACTGATCTCTGAAGCGTCCCTAGAGTCTCATGCAAACTCTCTCTCTGTCTCTGGAGACGCAGCGTTCTGTACAGGATAATTTTCCCTCTGTCCTCATTCCCATGTAATATAATGCACAGCACCAAATGTTTCTCTTTTCCTTTGTTTCTTGCTATTCTTTTCTTATTATCCCATGCATGTTACATGAGCGCACACACACACACACACACTGGCAGTCGAGCTCAATAATCAGGTAACGTCACCTCGCTACACCTGAAAAACATTTTCCTACTCAATAATGAAATATTTTATTTGAAACAGCGGCACAGACGTCATGCAGGCAGAACTGACTTAAGCATTTAATTTCATCTTATCTTGCCTCATTAATTTCCAAGAAAATAAAATACAAGTTCAAACATCACTGACAGTCGCTGTTTGTTTTGGACCGATGCCATCCAACCTATCTTGATCAATAAGACTTTAACTGCAGAAGGAAATACAGTTTAAACACACTTACTCACATGTTTACGGCACATGAGGACATAACTTAGACTAGACTAGATAAAATCAAACACTAATCCTAAAGAATTTTTTAAATTAAGAATTATTTATTTACTTTTACTTTTATATTTATTTACATTTATTCAATTTTATAATAATATAATATTTTAATTTATATTAATATCATTTTTTCATTTACATATCACTTAAAATAAACGTATTATCTATTATTTATTTGTTCATATTTGATGAGTAAAATTATTATACAAATAATATACATAATTTTATAATATATATATATAATATTCTAGAATTATTTATTTACTTTTACATTTACATTTATTTAATTTTATATTAATATAATATATTCATTTATATTAATATCAATAATTTTCATTTACATATCGCTTAAAATAAATTTATTTATTATTTAATATATTTAATTTATTTAATAATTATATTTAGTTTATTTATTATTAAATTTATTATTTAATAATATAAATAATTATATATATATATATATATAAAATGCACACTCTAAAAATGCTGGGTTAAAAATAACCAAAGTTGGGTTAAGTATGGACTAACCCATCGGTTGGGTTGAATGTTTAACCAAACTTGTGAGTAGTTTTATTTAACCATTTATTTAACTATTGTTAAAAATTACTGAAAAAACATTTTTGCTTATTAATAAATGTTCACCTAGTTCACCTTAGTTTGTGATGGAAATGTTGGGAAAACAAAGAAACTAAAAACAAGTTTTGTCTGTCCAGTTATTCCAGCTGTAATGAGTTTTCTTGTTATGACAGTCAGTGATGGACAGTCTTATTTCACATGTCCCTCGTCTCATATTCCTGATTCTCTATTGTCTGCTCTAAACAAATGCAGAACTGGTCAAAGACTATAATCCTGAAGGACACAGAAGTTTGAGGTTAAATAAATGAGCTTTAACCTGCTTTCAAATCCACAACAGCTCAGTCCTCCAAAACAAAACCAGATTTCAGTACCAAAACACTCTGTGATCCACACTGACCGATGCCCAGAGAAACCAGCCACTATCAGCAGCACTGTCAGGCTTATCTTGATACCGTGTCCTAAATACTCATCCTATCTCCGTCTCTATCTCTCGCCTTCATTACTGTATAATTGACAACTGCAGGCCTCCATTAGCCTGATATCAGCAGCTCAGACTGTCAAATGTGCAATAATGCAGAAACGGCAGATGACTATGAAAGAAATCTATAATCTTTATATAAAATTGTATCTAAAGTATTAGTATGGAAAGTATGGAAATTGCAATTCAGTGCACAAAAAAAATATAGAAAAATAGATATAAAAAAAAATAGAAAATAGAAAGTGAGGGAGAGAATTAGATCACATATACCTATAGATAAAACTGGTAGAGAAAGAACAGGTATAGAAAGAAAGAGAAAGGGTGAGAGAGAGAGAGAGTTGAGCCCATTGTGTCGTGATGTTGTTGTTGTTGGACTCAATGCCTCTGCAGGGAACATTCATTGTGTGTGTGTGTGTGTGTGTGTGTGTAAAGTCTGACCTCATTCAGGTCCGGTGGTCATTGTCCTGAGCGAAGAGCCCAGCAGGAGAGACCCGTCCTGGGCTCCGAGAGGCCCACAGCGGCCCGGGACAGACGTCTGAGCCTGGGGGCGGCGTGTTACCTGGTGAGAGGTGTGTGAGTTACTGTCTCAGGAGTAAAATCAAACCTTAAAGACTTCAGCTCTTTACCACAGACTGTGATTGTTTTTATGCATAAACCACAAATCAATAAGTTTGCACTAAATTTTGGATAAAACTCAACTGAAGTTTATTCTTTAAACAACTGCCACTCAGAAAATGCTAGTAAACTTCACAATTTATTACAAAGAAACATTGAGTAACACATTAAAATAAGCATGAAACACTGAAATAGTGTTGTCTTTTAAAACATACAGTAATCTGTAGAATAAATGTGTGCAAAATAACTCGTTGGCCTTTTAATGTAATGTGTAATCCAAAATGTGTGTACATAAATATATATATATATATTTAATTTATATATATATATATATATGTGTATATATAAAAGTATACAGATAGCAGATGTGGAAACTCCATATATGGACATGGTGGCATAAATTATGCTAATTAGTTTTGTTACAGGAATGAACATGTCACAATATTCCTCATTTAAATAATTTCCTGCCTAAGGCATATGCACAATAAAGGGGTGGGGTAACCTTGAGTTAGTTAGTAGTGTGTTGAAACTGGAGGTTATGGTAAGGGGCGGGGCATTTCCCAAACACGCTTGAAGCGCTTGACCAATCACAACACACTGCTCCAGCTGACCAATCAGAGCACATTGTGCTTTTCGGAAGGAGGGGCTTCATAGTTGTGTTACTGATAGACTGGGAAGTATATATATACATAGAATTTCAAATATTTTTTAATTATTATTACAAAAACGGTTGCTTAAACTGGAATTGGTTCTGTATAAAAAAGCAGTCGACCACATGAAATCTATGAAAAGTGTTGCATTTTGAATACAGGAGCAGTTGTGTGGGAAGTCCATATATGGACATGGTGGCATAAATTATGCTAATTAGTTTTCTTACAGGAATGAAAATGTCACAATATTCCTCATTTAAATAATTTCCTGCCTAAGGCATATGCACAATAAAGGGGTGGGGTAACTTTGAGTTAAATAGTAGTGTGTTGAAACTGGCGGTGAAGGTAAGGGGCGGGGCATTTCCCAAACACACTTGAAGCGCTTGACCAATCACAACACACTGCTCCAGCTGACCAATCAGAGCACATTGTGCTTATCGGAAGGAGGGGCTTCATAGTTGTGTTACTGATAGACTGGGAAGTATATATACATAGAATTTCAAATATTTTTTAATTATTATTACAAAAACGGTGGCTTAATCTGGAATTGGTTCTGTATAAAAAAGCAGTCGACCACATGAAATCTATGAAAAGTGTTGCATTTTGAATACAGGAGCAGTTGTGTGGGAAGTCCATAAATGGACATGGTGGCATAAATTATGCTAATTACTAACTGCATCCAAACACTCCCTCATATAAAATAAACTGGATTCCTCAACATTAGAACAAATGAATGAATTCTCAAACAAAAATATGAGCTTCAAATTTCTGCTTTTAAATCAGAGATGGTTTCCTTATATCACTTTACAATATGTTAGTTAACATTAGTTAATGCAATTTACTAACATTTACTGATTTATATTACAGTATGTATTAATCATTGCTGAAGTTTGTTCAGTTGTTAGTTCATGTTAGTTCAGGTTCATTAAATAATATTAACTTTTGATTTTTATAATGTTTTAAATGTTGAGATTAACATTAACTAAGATTAATAAATTCTTTTAGAAGTCAATAGATCTTAATCACAGGACTGGCGCCTCCGTTTCCGTCGGGTTGCACATTGACCGGCTGCACTACGTGAGCGGCGTCACCTACACATAGTGACTAAGATTGATCCATTTCTACTATCAGACTCTCATACCGTGACACTTTGTCCTGATGTGACAGATCGACGGCCACGAGGACCTGCTGCTTCCCACCTGAGCCCAGAATAAAAGACCTCCTGACCAAACGCAGGTGTTTAATCATGCATGAGCATGCGTGAGCGCCTGAACACGTACAGTCGACTTTATCTCTGTTAAACAAACTGACCTTTGACCTGTGGAATCCTCCAGTCAAATAGGTTTCCTTAAAGGACTTCTATTATGCTTTTTTACATGTTCAGCTTTCTTTAGGTGGGAGTTATTCTCTACATCAGTGTCAGTGTTTCTGAACTCCCTGAAACGCCTCCATTGTAGTCTTGAGTTTTCTTCCGGGAACGAACACGTCACAATATTCTTCATTTAAATAATTCATGCACAGAATAAAGGGGCGGGGCCTGGTTGAGTTAGTTAGTAGTGTGTTGAAACTGCCGGTTATGGTAAGGGGCGTGGCATTTCCCAAACACGCTCGAAGCGCTTGACCAATCACAACACACTGCTCCAGCCGACCAATCAGAGCACATTGTGCTTTTCAGAAGGAGGGGCTTAACTAAACAGCGCGTTACTGACAGATTGGGAAGAGAGGAGCTGCAACATTGGATAATATGCGGAAAATAATGAACATTCAAGCATGAAAACCTGTTCTAGCAGAGCCAAAAACACAATCAAGACTTTAAAATGGGCATAATAGCTCCTCTTTAATAGACACATGCACAAAACACAGTTTTTAGGAAGGTTTATTCGTTAGTCTCTCAATCATCATGTTATTGCATTGCATTATTTAAAACTACAGAGCTTTGATCATAAAACTAAGCAATTAAATACTTAGTCTACTCATCTTAATAAGACATTATTGGCAGATCTAGAGCGAAGACCTCTTTGATTTACATTATTATCAGAATTTCATCTTAATTTTTAGCTATGCAAATATCAGCAATGCATCATTTTTTTCTCTCAGTTTGGGCCACTGAATAAAACTGAGGTGTTTTTTCCTCTTTGATTATCCAAAACACATATGCAAACTTGTTTTCTTTTTTAAAATATTTTGTCTAAAGTTTCAATAAACCTTAGATTTTTCTGACTTTTCTCAGGCTTTATAGGGTTGTAAAAGTGGTATTTTGGTGGCTACTATGGTAACTTTTTGTATATGGGACTCTTCATACCTCGCTCTGAAATTATAGGGTTGCTTTTTACGCAGTCATGCACACATTTACGTCCTTATTTTGGTGTTAAGTGCACGTCAGAAAATGACCTATGACCTACCAAAAATGTGAGAAAGAATGCTGAGAAATTTCTTCAGTGACTTCTAAATACATCAATCAGGACAAGTTATTAGCTTGAAGAAATCCCAGAGCCGCTCTCATGTTAAAAACAGCTCAAAATGACAGCCACAGTTTTACTGTATACTAAATATAATCCACCTGTCCTTCAATACACACCCCTCCTGTCTAAACTGCAAGAGGTAAATAATAAAGGAATGCTTCTGAACAAAAAATGACACTTTAAAATGCATGTCACACAACTTAAATCTCTCAACACTACAGTCCACACCACCCATGTAAACAGGGCCTTATTTTGAAAAAGCAAAAAGATTTGAGCACCTAAAGGGATGCAATCAACACCTCATCATAAATCAGCTGTCATTTAAAGTCATAGCTGCTCCCGAGTTATGAGAACAATTATTTAATAATATTTCCTCATGCAAACGCTTAACAGCACCTGGACCGATGATGGATTAGTTGCGTAGAAGACACAAAAACATGCAGGATATTACATCATATTGGGTCTGATTACAGAAATGCATCAGAGAACCATTTACGCATTTGTGCACTAAAGCTTCTCCTGAAATCTCCTCTCAAGCGTAAAAACAATGCAAGTGAGCGGGTTTGACAAGTGCGGTGTGTGGAATGTAAAAGTTTTGCAATGCTTTTCAGTTCTGCAACACACACAAATACACACCCAGATTGCTGTGTGTGTGTGTGAATGTATGCATGAAGCCTGGGAATCCCTTTAACAAACAATAGATTATTATGATCAACCTCTGCAACCAAAATGGACAACCTTAATTAAATGAATATCACTTAGTGGAGCTCTTAATTAAATATCAATGTTTCATCTTAAATTCATGAGAAAAAATAAAAACAGACACAATTGAGTCAACTGTTGTCATATGCTAAGATTATAGGGTATATTTATTTCCATGGTCCACTTTAGACATTCAACTAAATAATTTTGCAACTAAATGTCAACTATTAGTGACTTAATCTCAGCTAACACTTTATTTTGATGCTCCCCAACAGACATTCTACTGAATAAGAAACTACATGTCAACTCCACTAACTCGAACCTAACAGTCTACTACTTAAGGGTGTGAATCATCACTGGCCTCAAGATTCAATTCGATACGATTATCATGTCAATCCTCAATTTTCAATATTACTGCATTTTCATCAATGAATATAAGCAGTCAGATATACAACCTCCCTTTTATTTTATCTGCTTCAAGAAAGTACACTTCCTGAATGTAGCAAACATCAAACAAAACTGAATCTGAACACAGCAGACGACAGGAGCATTAAGAACTAATAAACACTAGTAAATATAAAAGAGCATGAAACTGTCAAGTAGTGTTACCTAAATTACAATAACGCTCACACACACACACACACACACACTCGCATGCACGCACATGCTCGCTCGCACACACTCGCACGCACATGCTCTCTCTCTCTCACACACACGCACAAACACACACACTCATTCGTTTGTTCTAATGTTGATTTTAAATAAGGGAGTGTCTGCATGCAGTTAATAATTACCATAATTTATGCAACCATGTCCAATTATGGACTTCCCACACAACTGCTCCAAAAACACAATGAAACACTTTTATTATTTTATTTTATATTTTATATACTATTTTATATAATTTATTTTTTAATTCCAGATCAAGCAACCCGTTTTTGTAATAATAATTGAAATATTTGAAATTCTATGTATATATACATCCCAGTCTGTCACGCTGCATTCACACGGGGCGTCAGCGGCAACGCTTGATGGAGGGCGTGTCTGAAGCTTGTGTTGATGCGACCGTTATAGTGATAACAGCCAATCAATGTGATTTCTGGTGTTGCACAAACGCAATTGGCCAGCAACTGCTCTAGGATATTTGCATAGGGCGATCTGATTGGATGATGCCTGCATTGGCGCTTGAAAAGTTGAGAAATCTGCAACTTCTGCCGCTTGCAATGCGAGTGAAGCGACGCGACGGAACCCACAATTCAGTTCGGCAACGCGTGACGTCACCCATTCAAAGTAAATGAGAAGCATTAACGCCGGCGCCCCACGTGAATGCAGCATCAGTAACACAACTGTCTCTATGAAGCCCCTCCTTCCAAAAATTGATCAGCTGGAGCAGTGTGTTGTGATTGGTCAAGCACTTCAAGTGTGTTACCATAACTGCCAGTTTCAACACACTACTAATAACTCAACCAGGCCCCGCCCCTTTATTTTGCATATGCCTTGGGCATGAATTATTTAAATGAGGAATATTGTGACATGTTTGTTCCTGGAAGAAAACTATTTAGCATAATTTATGGAACCATGTCCATATATGGACTTTCCACTTTTGTGTTTCACCTCCGTCCGCCATTTTATGTTAGCGCGAGAAGCGTGTATGCGTCGAATGACATCAGAGAAACGTCAGTAGGTTATAATTGGTTATGGTCTATTACTACATCGATGCAGAACTGTCCACGTCCGCATCGCAATGCATCGTAGAAACGATTAATTTTAACACCTCTGCTACCAATAGCCTACTCTCATGAGAGTTAGTTGTCATGTATTAGCAAATTAATGAAAGTTAGGGAAACTCTTTATGTTAGGGTCTTTTAACTAGTTGCATATTAGCATGCACTAGAATATTGGCTATATTAATGCCTTATTCGGCATGACCTTATTCTACATTATTAATCCAACCCGCTACCAAAACTTGATGTGTTCACTATACTAAAGTGTTCCCAGAGTTAGTTTACATTTAATTTCAAAGTAGGCTACTAGAAGGACTATCGAAATAACCAGTTATAGAGCTCTAAAATGAATGTGAACAGCGGCTCAGATCATTTGATGAGAAATGTTTGAGTTCACATTGAGATCTCTGACTTGGATTGCAAACTTTGGTGGGACATCATTGAGGTGAAATGAAACTCATTTGCTGCCCTTTTGCTCTAATTGCTTTATAGACGGCAATAATTTGAGATTAAAGAGATCTCGCTAGTGATTTTTAAATCTTGCCAACCAAAACATGCGTGTCTATATCCGATTACAGATTAAGTGCTTAAACGGACTCTTTCGTTCTAAAAGTAAAACTGACTCAGCACGCCTGTCATCGCAGCACTTATTTTATTGGTCGGCTCCCTCAGGATAATGTGTGCAAGTATTCAAGCTGTCAGATATGGTAATCTTTAAAGCCTTTAATTTCATATCTAATTTTTTGGAGGGCAATCGGCTGCATGTTATCTGAGCGCCGCCTGATCGAGCAGAGCAAACGGCAGAATCCAGCCATGTAATAGTTTGTGTAAGTGTTTGTAATTGGTTTCCACTTGAGATTGTGAGCAGCTGTATCTTATCAAACTGGGTTTAATGGCACATGAATCAGCGCAGCGTTCGGCTGGCACTGCAGGAAAACACTCTGGTAAAGTCTTGGTAGAGACTTTAAGAGACTGGTTGGTGAACCTCACCCTGCGCCGTGACTCACCTGTGAAGGTACCGTGGGTGGATCGAGTCGGAGACGCTCTGTCTACAGACTTCTGGACTTGTGATAAAGTTGTCTTCCTGTTCAGTTTGATATGATTATGCATTTGAGATGCAAAATCCAATGTTAAATCAAGGCATTTTGCAGCAGTTGAGGAGGTTGCATGAGTGTGTTTTGTTTTGAGGCTTTTTTCCATAAGAAAGAACCATAAAAAAGATCTTATAACAGTTTGAGTAAAGAGAAAATCTCTCGCTTCTCCTCTGACATGCTCAGATTTGCAGAGATTTGCACGGTAAAAAATTATTTTCGAATTTGTAAATAAAACAAAGATGGAGCATTTTGTACAAGACAATAAGACAATTCCTTATGTATAATGCATTGTAAAGGTATTTATAATGTACATTATAATGCATTTCATAAATAATTGTATTTAAAGTTAAAATGCATTGTAATATATGCAGATTCTGAAATTGGTTGTTTGTCATGTGTTTTAATGCACTATACTTTCTAAATGTATGTTCAATGCTTAGATTAAGTATTATAATGTATTATGTGGTTAATTGTTCATGACAACATTATAAGGTGCATAACATTTACATTATGCCTTGGGGCATTTGCATTAACATTTTTTTTTCTAATGCATTTATACATAAAGGCTTTAAGTAGTGTTACCAAAAATACTATTTCAGTATTTCAACATTTCACATTTAATTTAATGTGTTAGTTGTTATTTGTACAAAAATCCTGTTGTTTTTGGGTCATTGACAAATGAGGTTTTTAAAAGTGTTAAAAAAAACATAATGGAGATACAATTAATTTTAAGGTTTTATTAAGTGTTAACAATGAGATTATGTGGTTTTTATAATCAATTAACACTGCTTTTGTAATTTTTTACATGATGGACAAAATTTGTCACCCAAAAAATGCATTCGATTTAACCAAAAATTTTTGGTTATACCAAATGACAATATTTTCAAACAATGCTAACAGGCTGATATATATCTAGCTAGCAAACGGACAATCAATCATGTTAAATTTAGAACAAGTTTTTAAAATATTACAACATTTTCCATGTTTTATAGCGGTTGTACCAAATTATGTTTCGGGAGATGCGAATGATCAAGTGAAAGCATGAATTTTTCAAATAATTAAGAAAGAGTTCATTACTTTGCTTCATGACCATGTGGTCCTTTGCAGGTGTCTGAATGATGCCACATCCTGTCACATGATACTGACCACATGACTTGATCCAAAACGGTGCCTTTATATCGGTTACTCCGAATGACATTCATTCAATTCATTTTTCCGGACATTCTTTCTCATAACAAATCAACGACTTCTACACTAAATTTTAACACCATTTTGCATGTTGATATATGATGTTATAAAATCATGCCAGAATAAAAAAAAAATACATTTATTACATTTTAAGATATTTTAATCACAAATGAAATGGCTGTATTGGCCTTTGGACGGTTAAACCGAATGACCTTCTGACGCTTCAAAATCTTTAAAATACCTTTATATGAAGCAAAATATAATTAAACTTTTGGATTCAATAAAAGAGATCTAGTTGTACTACCTTACATAGTTTGGATGTCATATTTTTTGTTTTTTATTATTATTAAGGCCTTTGGAAAAAACCAAACATAGACCCTTACACAGAAAGAAAACTGGCGGCTAATGGTTGCCAGAGTAATTCTGTAAAAATACAGTAAAAATGTCAACATTTTCAGAACCATCAAATATAAAGTGTCACAAACAGGGAATTTTGGGAATGCCAGTTTATGGCTTTTCATTGTAAATTATACTTTAATCTGTTCTTTTTTTACTTCCAAAAAAGGTACATTTTACTGTAAAATGACATGAAATCTAAAGTTAGATCTGTTGCAGTATTTCCCCCTAGGCTTTTACGGTCTTAAATAGTTTCAAAGTAAATCCTAGAACAAATGTTATTCAGTGTACCAATCGAATATCAAATCTGCAATCAAAAGTCAGAGATCTCAATGTGATGAAACGCAAACATTTCTCATTAAATCATCTCAGCAGCTCCACACATTCACTTACTGGATGACAACTATTGACTCATCTGTGTCTATTTGATTTCTCTCAAGGATCTATGAATGAGCAACACACGGATGGCGTATTGCAAAATGACTTCCAGCTAAGTATAATCTAACAGCTCTCGATCTTGTGTGGCCGGAGAAGACAGTAAAAGAATTCATTACGAAGCATGAGTGCAGTTATATAACCATCGATCCCCTACTGTCCGTCTGCCAGTCTGCGATAAGGCGGTCAGTCAGCAGTTACGATGTGTTCAGAGTCGTCTGCTTGTCTGTGTGTGTTTGTAAGAAGTAGTAAAACACATTAAGCAACAAACTCGCGGTCAACTGAGGACAACCACACCTATATGTTATGGTGCCACACTTGAACTCTGCTCCAAAACACAGGGATCTGCCTTGCTGTCTACTGCCACAGACAGCATCATAACCAACACGGAGCCTTATAAAAGACACACACACCTTATGAAGTGCACAAGAGAAGTTTGACAGTAGTGTGATGCATATACATATACACACACAAATACTGATGAAATCATTAGAATTTTTTGCATTGAATATGAGTATAAATTACATCATGGTAACTCAAATCTATTTTTTATTGTGTTATAAGTGATGTAACTATCAACGCAAAGTTGTATTCATGAGTAACAGGTAAAAAAAGCCTCTCGCACACATACACGCCCGTCCAGTTACTCAGATGCAGCAGAGGTCACATGGCCGTGCTGTAAGGTGACTCACACTAAAAATACAACACAAAGGAAGAGTTCATCTAATGTTCACTTGTTCTCCAGTGGTTCCCATCCAATCGCTCATGACTCACTCATCTACTCACAATACAGTAGCCCAGGCAAAGAAATATCCGTTCCTCACCTTTGTTCAGGAACGCTCCTCATGCTCTCCACACAAAAGCGGGTTGAGGAGAGTAACCCGGGCCGGCTGGACTAGTGTTACCGCTCGAGCTGATCCCTCGGGGTATAAGGCTCACAATAGACAGATTTAACCGCTGATATCTTCTGCTGTTTACATTTACATTTCTTTTCTTGGCAGACACTTTCACGTGAAAGACACCAGCAGATGCAGATCAGGTCTGCATTGTCACCATGTTTGCATCTAGAAATAGACTGAATCGAGAGTCAGCAAATCTGGTTCAAAGAAATGTTAGGAAATGAAACACCTAATAAAAGTGATTATGAAATAAACAACATTAAGAATAGAGAAAAGGGGCTAAATGAGCACAAAATATGAGATCAAAATATGACCAAAGATACAGTAAAAACAGTAAAATTGTGAAATATTATTACCATTTAAAAGAACTGTTTTCTATGTGAATATATTTTAAACTCTAATTTATTTCTGTGATCAAAGCTGAATTTTCAGCATCATTCCTCCAGTCTTCAGTGTCACATGATCCTTCAGAAATCATTGCTGATTTGATGCTCAAGAAACATTTCTGATTATTATCAATGTTGAAAATGTTGTCGTGCTGCTTCATATTTTTGTGGATTTTTTTCAGGATTTTCCTTGATGATAAGAAAGTTAGAAAGAACAGCATTTATTTTCAGCAGTTTATTTAATGCATTAAATCTTATTTAACCCAAACTGTGGCAGTGTATCATGATTTGCCCAAAAAAAAAAAAAAAAAAAAAAACTGAAAATAAAAAAATCAACATTGCTAATGATAAGAAATAATCTTAGAATGATTTCTGGTGGATCATGTGACACAGAAGACTGGAGTAATGATGCTGAAAATTCAGCTTTGGTATACACCAATCAGGCATAACATTATGACCACCTTCCTAATATTGTGTTGGTCCCAATTTTGCTGCCAAAACAGCCCTGACCCGTCGAGGCATGGACTCCTCTAGACCCCTGAAGGTGTGCTGTGGTATCTGACACCAAGATGTTAGCAGCAGATCCTTTAAGTCCTGTAAGTTGCGAGGTGGAGCCTCCATGGATCGGACTTGTTTGTTCAGCACATCCCACAGATGCTCCATTGGACATGGATTTACATGTATAAAAACATCATTGTTGTCCAGAAAGATCATTTGTGTGATGAGAATTTAATGAGAATTATCATTGAGAATAATGAAAATTACAAATAAACTCCATTAATAGGCAAAACGCAGTGTGTTACTTGGAATAAAGTAACCCGGGTAAGTTACTATGGTCAAAGTGCATTGCTTTAGTTACTTCCTAAGAATGTGATTGACACATTTGATCACATTTCAAATGAAGAGAAATGAATTTGTTTTTGCAATGTCATGACAATTGAGAAACATAAAAAATATGTGAAAACAAAAACATTAGTTGCTATATCATTTAAATGATTAAGTATCTTACATCATGGTATAGTATTTATTTACTAATTTATGCAGATTTACATGTACATAAAAAACATCATTGTTGACCAGACAGGATCTTTTTTATTACTGTAATGAGAATTTAATGAGAATTATCATTGAGAATAATGAGAATTACAAACAAACTCAATAGTAAAACACATTACAGTAATGAGAACTGTGAGGGGAAATGAGCTCAAATGTTGCAATTTTAAAAAATCCCATAATGTGCTTTATTTTCTTTACGCAAAATATAATTTCTCATTACTTTCAATTAATGTAGGGGTGAAAAATGACCTGGACGTGTACATTTCTAACCCAATTTCATAACAGTAACAGTTCCTTAAGGAGATTTGCTTGAACTTTTGACTTAAATCTACATGACACACAGTGAATCCTCCTCTTTTCATCATTTTAACCACAAACTTCTCACATAATCTGATGCGGCGTGCTGAACAGGGTTCTGTTTTAAACTCTGATCAGTAAAAGGTTAATCACCATCATCCTCCTTGTAGGAAACAGTGATAAAACACATATCCTGATTGCGAGTTCTTAATCAGAGTCACTGACTCAACATGCATTGTGTTTTATGATGATGTAAGTCACTGTATTGTGTTCAGGGAAGAGATGAATATTTTTTACACAAAAGAAAAAAGATCACTGTGTTGATTGGTATTTATTTACGCATGCTGTCATTACTTATATCGAGGTTTGTGCAGGTTTGGTAGGGGTGAATTCAGGTTGATTGGGACACTTTTTGCCATTGAGATGACTCTGAAAAAAGTGTTTCAATCAACCTGAATTCACCCTAAATAAAAGACTTTATTTTGATATAGTTCACTTTAGACATTCTATATAAGTAACTTTGCAACTACATGTCAAATTATTCTTATTAATCTTTTGTGCAAATCCAGTGTTGAATTGACCCTCGTTTGTGAAGCAGTCCGCCGTAAAATGACGGCATGACAACACAACTCTTCCTCTTCTCTAAAGCAGCCCAACATGGCCCTTGTTGTGTGTTCTCAGGGGCGGGGTTTATGTCAATTTTAGGGTTTGTGATGTCACCAACTCAGGAAGAAGCTCATTGTAGTCCCTGTTGTAGTGATTTCTGTAAAAGAAAATATCTCTCTGCATTGAACTTTAAGCTTCGTAACTTTGCAGATGTTGTTTATGATCAAACAGCAACATTACACACTAACTAAAGTTAAAAAATTGAAATCATAATCAACCTTTAACGCGGCCCTGTGAAATGACATGTCCTCTCACAGGATATTGTGTGATCCTATATGCATATATGCTCTCTCTAGCAGAGTATGCTTCAGCACACCGACATAAAAACGGGACCACTGCCATTTTTTTACGATCTAGAAAAACTTTCACTGTTGTGCCTATAAAAGCAAACTTAGACATGCAGCTGCAACACATGTGCTTGAAAATGATGCACAACTCATCACTCAATATCTCATGTTTACAGTAATTACAGGGATTTCTGAGCATGGGAACAACTTAAAAAATATTTATGATTCCACGCATCCCTTTAATGATGTATCTCAGTCTAAACATGCCCAGGTCACATTTAATCCCATAATCATAAGGAAAAAAAAAAGTTTTCATAAAGAAAATGAAGCCTATGGTCCATTATGGTTCCTGATAATGAAGCACATTTAAATTCTCATTTCTGGACATTTTACCTTTGTAAAATTGTTTATTTATTTATTTATTTATTTATTTGTAATTTAAATTAGCATAATTTAATTCAAACATAATTCTTAAAGACATTACAAACAAATAGTACAATATAAATACTATATATATATATATATATATATATATATATATATATATATATATATATATATATATATATATATATATATATATATATATATATGGTTAATTTGGAAAATTGTAATGGGGGATATATATATATATATATACACACACAAAAATTAAAATGCAGTTGTATTATATATATATATATATATATATATATATATATATATATATATATATATATATATATATATAAAATATCCTTATTTTTAATTTTTTATATATATATAGAATTTATTAAATTAAAATATATTATATAATTGTATGTGTGTGTGTGTATATATATATATATATATATATATATATAGAGAGAGAGAGAGAGAGAGAGAGAGAGAGAGAGAGATATATATATATAGAGAGAGAGAGAATATTATAGAATATATTATACTATAATATAATATATATATTTCTTTAAATATTACATTCATTTATATTCACCCATATACTGGTGCTTTAAAGAACCCACACTAAAAAACGGCTATATCTATACAACATTTAATGAAACCAAGAACTTTTTATTATCTATAAAGAACCTTGAACGCCAAAAAATGTTCTTAAAAAGAATGTTCTCTGTTGAACCTAAAGAACCACTGAAGAAACTCTGTTTTGAAGATGCTTACACGTTCCTAACATGCTCTCAGGACTGGATTCAGTCCGTCTGGTCAGTCTGTGGCCTTGAGTATGTGCGACCGCAGTTCTGGCCGGCGGTGGTTAGAGAGAATATGGAGCCCTCGACTGCCTCAAGCCCAGAGTAAACAACATACACAGGGCCTGACCCAGATCAAAAGCCTGCTTTCCCAGAGCCACAACCAGGAGAAGCTCTGCTGACCAAAAGCGCTATATTTGGAACAAGGGCACACATTCTTTTTCCTAGAATGAGGTGTTTTAAGCAATTGCTGCTGAGAAAGAGCTGCTTTTTTTAAGAGGTCCAGGATTTCACAGAGCACGTTCTGTTGGAACGACTGACTGTTTCCTGTCAAACACGTTTTTCAGTATAACATGTGAAGATTAGAAATTATTGCAATTTGTGAAACAGCAGTTATTAATGCATTTCTGCCACTTTATGAAAAAAGATGACAGAGATTCTTATTTTCTCAAATTATGGGAGGAACTAAAGTAAAGCTTCACATTTAATTTATTTAAAGAAATTCACTTTTATTCAGCACAGATGCATTAAATTAACCAACAGTGTCATTTTACAAAGTAATTCTATTTCAAATAAATGCTGTTCTTTTCAACATTTGCTTCTTGAGCAGCAAATCAGCATATTAGAATGATTTCTGAAGGATCATGTGACACTGAAGACTGGAGGAATGATGCTGAAAATTCAGCTTTAAATAACAGGAATAAATTACATTTTAAAATATATTCACATAGAAAACAGTTACTTGAAATTGTAAAAATATTTTACAATATTACTGTTTGTATATTTGATCAAATAAATGCATATCCTGTTATTTAAAGCTGAATTTTCAGCATCATTCCTCCAGTCTTCAGTGTCACATGATCCTTCAGAAATCATTCTAATATGCTGATTTGCTGCTCAAGAAGCAAATGTTGAAAAGAAGGGCATTTATTTGAAATAGAATTACTTTGTAAAATGACACTGTTGGTTAATTTAATGCATCCGTGCTGAATAAAAGTGAATTTCTTTAAATAAATTAAATGTGAAGCTTTACTTTAGTTCCTAGCTTTGGTGAGCAAAAGAGACTTATTTCAAAAACATGTACAAATCTTACTGACCCCAAACTTTTGAATGGCAGTGGAATTGAATTAAAACTTGATAAAAAGCAGAATTTGAGTAAACATTTCACCAAACAGAAGACCTACGATTCTGCGCAGAGACAAAAAATGATTTAGTGATCTGGTTATTTTTTGTGAATCATTACGGCCTAAACAAATTGTTTGACTAAAATGAATCGTACTTCCCAAGTTGTTCATTATGGTCTCGGTGAGTCTTGCTAGTCTGTAAAGTTGCACTAGTCTTAACACAAATGTGTGATGGACTTGACAATGAACTTTCTGCAGTAAATAAAAAATAACCAACCATGCAGTAAATAAATATCAGCTAAAATAAAGACTGTTGTTTTCTCGTTAAGATCACCTGTGCGTCATTTAGTTTGTTTTACCTCAACCTTCATTACTGCAGAAACCATAACAGGTCACATTAACAGTAATGGGTGTTTTTGTTTTTGTTATTTGATGATCAGAACTATCATGCAACAGAGATAAGAATCCACACAACCTGCATAAACATCTTCTGCTCGTGTGAAGAAGTCACAATCTTTTATTGGCAGAATTACATGCTGAGTGATTAATGCATGAAAACTTCACACATTATTTGCACGGCATTGCACAATCTAGTGATAATGCATACAACGATCCGATTAACATTCCACCTCAAGACCTTGTGAGAATGTGCAGTAGCTTGTAAATACACCGATTTCCGCAAATAAAACCACAGAATTCGAGAGAAAAATCAAGGCAGCGTAGGAGTGACTAGTTACAGCTTACTGTAATCGTCCCGTATGTTGCGCAAAATGTGTTTGTGCCGGAAGTTGCCTTGGAAGAACATGGTAAAAAGTGAAATAAGAATTAGCTGTCATTCTATGGAATGTTTAAGTCAGTGTAAGTCAGGGATGTGTGTCTGGATAATCAGGTCGCATCACAGCGTAGTTTAATGATGATGAAAAATATTGCACTTTCTTGAACCTTGATTTGAGTTCATGGCAATACTGCAATACTGCATAAAGGAGAAATGAAAGACGAGAGAGAGAGAGAGAGAGAGAGAGAGAGAGAGAGAAGAAATGCCATAGAGCTTTAGTATCAAAAAAATAATTACAATTCTGCAAAAAAATTAATAAGTTAAAATATAAAATAAAACGTTACAGGTTATTGTTAGAGGTTTTATCACATCATCCCAAAAAATATAATAAAAATAATAATAATAATAATAATAATGAATAAATAAAATAAAATAAGAGGTTAGTGTTAGAGGTCTCATCACATCAATAGTACTAATACGAGCACTAGTAATAGTTATATTTGACTTAGCAAACAGAACAAAAGAAAAGAAAATGTACTATCCAAAAATAAAATAAAATAAAATAAAATAAAACAAAACAAAACAAAACAAAACAAAACAAAACAAAACAAAACAAAACAAAACAAAACAAAACAAAACAAAACAAAACAAAACAAAACAAAACACAAAACAAAACAAAACAAAACAAAACAAAACAAAACAAAACAAAATAAGAGGTTAGTGTTAGAGGTCTCATCACATCAATAATATGAGCACTAGTAATATTTATATTTGACTTAGCAAACAGAACAAAAGAAAAGAAAATGTACTATCCAAAATAAAATAAAATAAAATAAAATAAAATAAAATAAAATAAAATAAAATAAAATAAAATAAAATAAAATAAAATAAAATAAAATAAAATAAAATAAAATAAAATAAAATAAAATAAGAGGTTAGTGTTAGAGGTCTCATCACATCAATAATATGAGCACTAGTAATAGTTATATTTGACTTAGCAAACAGAACAAAAGAAAAGAAAATGTACTATCCAAAAATAAAATAAAATAAAATAAAATAAAATAAAATAAAATAAAATAAAATAAAAAAATAAAATAAAATAAAATAAAATAAAATAAAATAAGAGGTTAGTGTTAGAGGTCTCATCACATCAATAATATGAGCACTAGTAATAGTTATATTTGACTTAGCAAACAGAACAAAAGAAAAGAAAATGTACTATCCAAAAATAAAATAAAATAAAATAAAATAAAATAAAATAAAATGAAATAAAATAAAATAAAATAAAATAAAATAAAATAAAATAAAATAAAATAAAATAAAATAAAATAAAATAAAATAAAATAAAAATACAGGTTTCATCCAATCACTAAACATGGTAACACTTTACAATCAACTTTACAATAAGGTCTCATTTGTTAATATTATGCATTAACAATGAGCAATATGTTTTTACTGCATAAATTTACCTTTCTTAATGTTAGATAATACATTAAGAAATTATGTTCATGTATGTTCATGTTAGTTCACAGTACATTAACTAATATTAACAGACACAACATTTGATCTTAAAAATGTATTTGTAAATGCTGAGATTAACATTAAGATTATTAAACGCTGTTCATTGTTGGCTCATGTTAACTAATGTAGTAATGCTACACTGTTGTCACATGACCAAGTGTCCTTGCATTAACATTATTTTGCTGTTTTACTCCAACTTTGTGTAAAAAATGACTTAAATTTTGGCAGCACCTTTAATTTGGATATATATGCCTACTTCCATACTATATAGTAGGCAAAAAAGTTTTTTTTACTTTATTTTACAGTCTTTTGCTTATTCAGCATGACCTTTTCTACATTCTTAATCCTAACCTATACCTAAACCTAACAACTACCTTACTAACTGTTAATAAGCAGTAAATTAGGTGTTTATTGAGGGAAAAGTCATAGTTAATAGTTTATATGTGTTCCCCATACTAAAGTGTTACCGCAGTATGTGAGCCAAGTAGTATGTCCAAATTCATAGTATTCATAAAACAGTGAATGAAAAGTCCCTGAGATTCTGAAGTGTGCATTTGATGGACACTTTACTATCCCATGAGGCTTTGCTTTGTGAATGGAAGTGAAGCGACGCATATGTCACAAGACAATGACAACGTGACTGATGTAGTACGTCTCAATGTCATACACTCATACCATATAGAACTTTTTTTTTTAAACAGTCTCAAAGTAAGCTTCAAACCAAATGTAGAACCTACTATACACTATGTGATTTCAGACACAGCAACACACTGTCCATACTGCAGAAACAGCAGGAGTATGATGTATTGTGAACACAGCCAGAGAATTATTCTTGATCTGTCCCACTGTCGTCTAAACATGAGGTCACGAGACGTGTGTGTTTGTTCAGGGAGAATGTTTCCACTGTTCAGTACAAACAGAGGAAACGTCTCTACACGCATGTGAGAGCATGAACGTGTTGCTGTTTAAACACATACAAAGTTAACGTGCATCCGTGTGCGTGTGATTTCCTGTAGAAAAAACTTTCCAGCGCAAACGACACACACTTTCATTTCACACCTTTAGACTGACTATCTATCTATCTATCTGTCTATCTATCTATCTATCTATCTATCTATCTATCTTTTTCTAATAGACTGCATTGTAACTTTAAGCTTTAAAACTACTTTAAATTTCAAATTACTTCAAACTGAAAACATTTCAACTTCAAACTTTCTGGTTAAGCTTTTTCAAGCCAACATCAAAGTTTGTCTTAAAGATTTTTTTTTTTTCTAGTTATAAAAATGCAGTGTAATTATAATTAGTTTGGCTGCCAAAATAATAACAAAAGACATATGATTTGAGGAAACACTGAAAAAATAAATAAAAAGTTTTGTGCATCAGGCTTTTATGGCTCATATATGATATGATACCTTAATTTTATCCAGAGACACAAACTGAGCAAAATATATGCAATTTACTTCAGATGCTGATATTTATATGGCCAAAAAGTAAGATGAAATTCTTATAATAATCTAAATCAATGAGATCTTTATGACAGTATTTCAGACTACTTATATAAATGCATATAAATATCTGCCAATAATGTGTCTTATTAAGATTTAAATGCTTAGTTTTATGATCAAAGTTAGTTTTAAAACACATAATGCAATGAAATACAATGAAGATTGAGAGATGAACAAATAAACCTTCCTCAAAAGCCTGATGATCATATCTGAGTATGGATAATTGAGTTAACCTAAGTTGCTTCAGTCCAGTAAATGTTCATCTTAAAATATGACTAACAATATAAAAGTTATTCTTATGTTTACTTTATAAAAATCAGTAAAGATTTCACAGCAAAAAGACATGTGAATCACATTAAAAGGCCTTTTACTATAAATGATCAATCAGATGACAGAATGCATGCAGGAGATTGTGTTCAACAGGTTTTCAGCAAAGTTTTGAGGCCTTAGAAATATGTGTTAGTGCATAGTGTTGGAGGTTTGGTCACTAACCTGAAGCATGAGTGTTAGTAACAGTGATGCATGACTTAGCAAACACCACAAATGAATTTCCAATTATTCCTGGAACATAAAAAGTCAATAATAGTGCTTTCATGTCACTGTCTGCAGAACTACGAGTGTGTTTGTACAATGGCAGCGAGGTCCAGGAAAACGCCGGGAGATTGTAGCCGCTCTTTCTCTCTCCGGCACCTTCTATCAACAGGAAACATCTTTTCACGGGCCAGGAAGTGTCGCTGTCTAATTGGCTTGGTGTGATTCAACGAAAGGGCTTTTCTCAGCCAATGAGAGGGTGGTTATTTTGAGCGGCGGTATAAAAGACGAAGCGCTCGCGGATCTCACACCACACGCCGGCGGTGAGCTCAGAGGAACGGCAGACCTCTGCTGAGTTACTCCGCGTCTCTGAGTCACTTCACAAGCACTTGCTGTAAACGCAGGGCAGAAAAACTGACTCACAAAACACACAGATGTTCTCATGGGCAGATGTCATTCGCCTATAGCGTGGCCAGTTCATCCTTTGGCCCAGTGAAGGAAATGCAACCATGATTAACTATGTCGTTTTACCACGTTTTTACCATTACATTGAGCATAGAAGACTCTAGTAAAATGGTTAAATAAATAGTAGTATTTATGTATACCGTGTTTGTGTTTATGTTTCAAATTGTAGTGGATTTTCAATCCAGTTTTGTGTCTTTTGATGGTCCAATCAAATAACATTCAAAGAAGATTGTTAAAAATCTGGGTATTGCATTCAAGAAGCAAAGTTGTACAAAATGCTAGGTTAAAAACAACCCAAGTTGTGTTGAAAATGGACAAACCCAGTGATTGGGTTGTTTTAAATGTTTAAATGTTTGCCCAACCTGCTGGGTGGTTTTATTTAATTCAACTATTGTTTAAAAATGACTGTATTGCTTGCTTAAAATGAACCCAAAATTGGCTGGTCAAACATTTAACCCAACTTTGGGTTGTTTTTAACCCAGCATTTTTCAGAGTGAAGTCTGCATTTGATCAAAAATATAGTAAAAATTCTGAAATATTATTAGAGTTTAAAACAACCATTTTCTATTTTAATATATTTTAAAATGTAATTTATATCCTGTGATCAAAGCTGAATTTTCAGCATCATTACTCCAGTCTTCAGTGTCACATGATCCTTCAGAAATCATTCTGATTTCAGGATTCTTTGTTGAATAGGAAGTTCAATAGAACAGCATTCATTTTGAAACAGAAATCCTTGTAACTTTATAAATGTCTTTAACCTCACTTTTGACCAATTTCTTGCATCCGTGCTGAATAAAAGTACAAATACCGACTTTTATTCCAAACTTTTGAACAGTATACTGAACACTGCTAAAATAGTACACTCTGGGTTAAAAACAACCCAAGTTGGGTTGAAAATGGACAAACCCAGTGATTGGGTTGTTTTAACCCAGCAGTTGGGTTAAATGTTTGACCCAACCTGATGTGTAATATTATTTAACTCAACTATTGTTTAAAAATGACTGTATTTCTTGCTTAAAATGAACCCAAAATTGGTTGGTCAAACATTTAACCCAACTTTGGGTTGTTTGTAACCCAGCATTTTTCAGAGTGAAGTCTGCATTTGATCAAAAATATAGTAAAAATTCTGAAATATTATTAGAGTTTAAAATAACCATTTTCTATTTTAATATTGTCACAGATCCCTTGTCTCCAGAACTCCCATTCCCATGATCCTCCTGTTCTCCACACCTGCACTCACTTCCCTCGTCATCTCCCCATCTTCACTCATCATCATCACCTGGACTTCCTCGTTTGCACTCCCTATATATATGGACTCACTCCCTTCACTCCTTGTCTGTTCTTATATGTTATTCAATGTGTTGATGTTGTATCTCTTCGTTGTATCATTAAATACCCATTTGCTGTGGAAGTCCGTGAATGCTTCATCCTTACAACACCAACCGTAACAAATATATTTTAAAATGTAATTTATTCCCGTGATCAAAGCTGAATTTTCAGCATCATTACTCGCAGTGTCACATGATCCTTCAGAAATCATTCTGATTTCAGGATTCTTTGTTGAATAGGAAGTTCAATAGAACAGCATTCATTTTGAAACAGAAATCCTTGTAACTTTATAAATGTCTTTAACCTCACTTTTGATCAATTTATTGCATCCGTGCTGAATAAAAGTACAAATACCGACTTTTATTCCAAACTTTTGAACAGTATACTGAACACTGCTAAAATAGTACACTCTGGGTTAAAAACAACCCAAGTTGGGTTGAAAATGGACAAACCCAGTGATTGGGTTGTTTTAACCCAGCAGTTGGGTTAAATGTTTGACCCAACCTGATGTGTAATATTATTTAACTCAACTATTGTTTAAAAATGACTGTACTGCTTGCTTAAAATGAACCCAAAATATGTTCTAAATTAACATATATTAATAAGTTTAATGAACATTTATTAAATGGCTTATTAATAAACGTTCACCTTTTGATTATTATTGTTACCTAGTAATTATGTGTCTGATTTTTAATTTCCAACCCATTTTGGGTTCATTTTAAGCCAGACATACAGTCATTTTTAAGCAAAAGTTGGGTTAAATAAAACTACCCAGCATGTTGGGCAAACACTTAACCCAACCACTTGGGTTGTTTTTAACCCAGCATTTTTTAGAGTGCAGTATGCTATAGATTCTGATCACAACCGTAAGTCAGAGACATACTTTATGTGTGTTAAAGGGATATTTCACCATAAAATTATTGCTCCAAACCTGACTTTCTTTCTTCCGTGGAACACAAATGAAGAAACAACATTGCCTTGCACACAACAAAACACTGAGTGTGAGTAAATGATGACAGAATGTTGATTTTTGGGTGAACTGTCCCTTTAAGGCCTTCATAAACTAACCAAGCAAAAAGGTGGTCTGGCTGCATGCACTGAGGTCATGTGGTTTAATCTTCAAATTTATGTCTGCGATAAAATCACCTTGTAAGGCTACAATTGACTCGTGGCATTATAGTCAATTAAGCTTTTGGAATTGAGTTGGCGTCTAGAATGTGGGGCATTTCAGAATGGTACAATTATGTGTCAGCATCTTCCTGTCATTTATGCAAGAGCAAAGCATAGCTACAAGTCCAAAAATATCCCCGGCCCGTTTCTTTATGGGAGTGAAAGAGCCGCTCGGCCTCGGCACGCTGGCGGAATTCTGTAATTAGCACACGCCGCTCCGGAGACAAAAGAGCTGCCGAGGGTCAGGAAAGGAGAACAATCCTACAGCCGGAGCACATTCCAAGAAAAGCCCAGAGCGTAGGAATCATGGGTACCTACGACTCCTTCACACCAGACTGCGACACAGTGAGTCACCTCGGCTAAAAGCGGATGATGACATAAACGCCATGTTCGGAAAATGCACGGTCACCTAGAGAGCAGGTTGATTGTCTAACCGTTTAAATTTAATAAAAAGGTCACATTTTATATTAGGTACTAAATGCTGGGTTAAAAACAACCCAAGTTGGGTTGAAAATGGACAAACCAAAACCCAAACCCAAAATTGTTTAAAAATGACTACTTAAAATGAACCCAAAATGGGTCGGAAATTAAAAATCAGACACATAATTAATAGAGGCAACAGTAATAATCAAAAGGTGAACATTTATTAATAATTAAACATTATTATTTATAAAACTTATTAATAATTAAACATTAATAAAAGTTCATTTCCAACCTAATTTTTGAGTGTAGAAATATTTTTGTAACATATTTACTTAACATTTCATGGTGCTTGTTTGCCCTTTTGGAGGTTGTTGGCATAAATCCCAGTCTTTTAATGTGGAAAAAGAGCAGATTGCACATACTGATAAACATCTCCTTTTGTGTTCTACAGAAAGTAATGTGGAACAACAATGAATGATGACATAATTTTCATTGCAGGGTGAACTATCCCTTTAAAACCATTCAAAACAACTAAAACGGTTTCCTTACTAGCTTAGAAGTGATATCTACAGTATATTTTTGCTCTTTGCTGCATTTAACTTTAGAATTGCCAGCCATCAGATCCACATATTCCTCTGGGACTTCTGAAGTCCTTCTCATAAAATTATTAATACATGAGCAAACACAAGACAGAAAGAGTTCACCTTTAAATACACACGTTCAGGATGTTCTTCTGTTAGTCTTTGAGTGGGTGGCCTGATATTTAAAGGAACGCACGCTCACTTTACATCCATTTTCTCTCCTGGTGGTCGCGTCGAGAGGACGTCCAGTATGTGTGAGCTTGGGAAACGGTCATTCCACTCTTTTCCATCTTAAAGTTAGAAGGAAAGTTCCTTAAACTTTGGGTTAGCTAGATTAGAACAATCCCCCACCAACCCATCATTAGTGGGATTCTAGTAACGCGCCACACCCAAGCGAGATGTTTCCGGCGCGCTCTAAAAATGGCCGTCTGATGATGGGGTCAGCGTAGAATAAGCGAGGGGTACCTTGTGTTTTGGTATTCAGATGTTTATTAAGCCACATGCGCAGAGGAAAGTGAATCACACTCTCATGTTTGTGGCTTTGTTCAACGCCAACATTTTTACACATGCTGTAAAAAACGTCCCGGGCCACCCTCAACGCCCACACCGAGCCACAGAGATGCCCTCAATACAGATGGGAAATATGTAAATCAGCAAACCGAGGAGTGCAGAAAAAAAGTAGGATTTATATATTTGCATAGAAACAACTGAGACAGCACAAATCTGCTTCTCAGTTGTTTTTACTTGGGGAAAAGATGCATCAAGATGAAATGCTGCTCTATTAAAAAAAACAAACTGACTTCATGAATTTCATTATAAAATGCATGATATTCATATTTAATATTGTAATATTCATATTTCTCAAGCTTTTTGCACTACTAAGCACTTTAGATTAGGGAACACATATTCACTATTAAAGTATTAGTCAGAATTCAAATTCCCTCATCATTTCCTCACCCCCTTGTCATACAAGATGTCCATGTCTTTCTTTCTTCAGTCGAAAAGAAATGAAGGTTTTGAGGAAAACATTCCAGGATTTTTCTCCATATAGTGGACTTCAGGTTGAAGGTCCAAATTTCAGTTTCAGTGCAGCTTCAAAGAGCTCTACATGATCCCAGACGAGGAATAAGAGTCTTATCTAGAGAAACCATCGCTCATTTTCGTAAAAAAAAAAAACTAAATACTTTTTAACCACAAATGCTCGTCATGCACTGCTCTGCGATGTGCCGTAGGCAGAAGTATCGGGCAAGTGTTTACAAAGCGAACGTGCAAAGACTAAGTCAAACGGCCTTTACAAAAAAAGATAAAACAATGATGTTGGACGATTTTGAAGTTGGAGGAGAAAATGAGAGTTTTTCGCCCTTTCCAACATGATTACGTAATGTGTGGTGCATTACAGAGCAGTGAAGTCCACAATACGGAGAAAAATCCTGGAATGTTTTCCTCAAAAACCTTCATTTCTTTTCGACTGAAGAAAGAAAGACATGAACATCTTGGATGACATTATCAGGAAATTTTAATTCTGAAGTGAACTAATTTTTTAAATATAACTTTTCTCTCAATAAACTCCTAATTACTGCTTATTAAAAATAAGGTAGTAGTTATTGTGTAATATGCATGCTAATAAGCAACTAGTTAATAGTGTTCCCTAATCTAAAGTTACCAAGCATGAAATGCATGTACGTTAATCAGGTGTAATAAATTGATTTGAAGCAAAAAAAAAAAAAAAAAAAAAAAAGTTTGAAAATGAGACAAAAAGACTAAGACCGCTTTCAGAAACAGATGTGCCATGAGTTTATCGTCTCCTATTACAAAACATTAACTCTTATCTTTCTCATCAAAACCATGAATTTCCGTGCTGGTTTATGCCGGCTATGTTGTGGAATATCATAATCATGATGTGCATTTTAGTGGCTTTGGTCTGAAAATACATTTTCAGATTTTCATATTTCACACTTCTCGACAAATATTGTAAGCTTTTTGCGACAATGAAGAGGATGTGCAACAGAGAGATTCGAAGCAATAAAGTATTTCAAATAAAACAAAGATTATTGGAGTGTACTTCAGAATATCATGTTTAATTCAATGTGCGACTTGCAGTTCTTTGTAATTATTTGTGAAATTTACAAGCATTTTCAGAGTGAAAATTGTTTCAAAGGAAATCCTATCACATTTTGTTTCAGTGCACAAGACGACTTTCAAAAACAAATGCATCATGAGTTTGAGAAAAGAGCTCAATGTTTCAAAAATGTGCTCAGATCTCAAACATTTCTCATCAAATTCTTCCAAGACCAACTTGCTCCAAAGGATTTTTAGGAGAAACCCAAATAAAACAATTGAAGTCTATGCAAGATCAATTTCCTCTACGTTGGTACAGACACATAAAGAACAGAAATGGAGAAATTCGTGATGTTGAGATGTTTCTGTTGGTAAAAAATGACAGGCTCAGCATTTCATATGCTGTAATGACTGATAAATGAAGCTCAGGAGCCGTTGAGGTGAGATGGAAATCTCTGACAACATCAGGTGTGACCTGAAGAGCTTCAAAGCTTCCTGTTATTCGGTTCATTTTAAATTTTTAAAAAGCCTCAAGTCAATGTATGAAACTTGTTGAGTCATCTTTTGAGCCATGTAAGTGTGTGTGCTGAGGACTGTGCAGCTGTTTTGCAATCACAAACTTTCTCTGCTGCTTCCTCTGAGGAGCACTTCTGAAAGTACAAGTATGAGTAAAACACAGCCAACGTTAAACCACACAGCATGCCTGCGATCATCCATCCATCACCTACATTACAAGCAAACTAAAAAAGGACACTCTTAATAAGGTCATAAAAGGGTTTTACAACCTGATGCCTTTTAAGAATCTTTCAGTGGTGGTGGAAGTAATAAAATATTAATTATTTTTTATTAATACAATCATAAAATATGACTCCGGTAAAAGTACTCCTTTCCAATTTTACTTGAGTAAAGTTGTATTGTAATTTTATATATACAATTTAAAATGAACGTTATGCAAACATACTGGGTTTATATTGTTTGAAACTGCAACTGCAGCGGCGAAGAATGCAATAATTTGCATTATTTTTGTGTAATGTTGCATTGTTTTTTTAACTTAAAATCTACACATTCAAGCATTTTACAGCAGATTTAGACCACAAACAACTGTTGTGACCTAAAGATGAGTTTCATTTACAATAATCAATTATAAAATTCTGCATTTAACTTACTTTTCGCGCCATCAGTCGCATGCACACTCAAAAGCTCTGAGGATCTCACGGTTCTTGACTCATTTTGAGTTAACTAGAGACTCGCTCGGAACGAATCATTGAATCAGTGAGTTGTTGACTCGGGAAAAGCTGCAATTGGATCGGTCCAATTCACATGGATCATTCGAAACTGATTTAACAAGTTTGTTGACAAATTGGACACTGCTATTGAGTCTCGGAGCATGTGGCGATTTCTTCAGTTCAAAATAACGAGTAACGGTATGTTTTTATGAAATGTAGTGGAGTAAAAAGTATATTATGCTTTAGAATACAGTGAAGTAAAAGTTTCTCAAAATATAAATACTCCAGTAAAGTACAGGTACTTGAAAAAATGTACTTAAGTACAGTAACAAAGCAAAATAGTTTGTTACTGTCAACCACTGGAATCATTGCCAAGTTGAGGATCACTAGTTCTAGGCTCAAGTAAGACATGTTCCTGGATCAACATATTTTGTTGATCCTGGAACAACATTCCTTTCCGAAAATTTAGTCTTAACCCTAATCCTACCTCTAAACCTAATCCTACCCATAACTTATCCCTAAAATCAGAGGGGAAAGATAGGTGAATAACATTGATGTACAAGCACCTAACCCAGGTTGCAAGCCTAAACTTGATATAAACGGTAAACTTGTCCCTCAAATCTGATTGGTTGATTGGAATGTTGCTCCAGGATCAACAAAGATGTTGGTGAAATCACATTCACCCTAGCTCTAGGCTTAGAGACGTGATCAAACCTCTAACAGTAAGTATTAAAGGTGCTATTTTAGATAGATATTCAACCAAGTCGACTCAGCCAAAATGGATCTTGATTAAAAGAGAGTTCTTTGCTAAACCTACACTGAAACAAACAAACAAAAATAATGGTGTAGGTTTTATTTTGAAAAATCATTTTTTACAGTATAAGTTGCTGCAAAGCACCACCATTTTTAGCATTTTTAACTTTGAGCAGCTGTTGGTCATAAGTTAAATCAGTTTAAGTCACAAATGTAAACTTCACATGGAGGAATATAAAATCCCAGCTCATGTTATGAGTCACATGAGAGGATATTGAGGGTGTGTAAACGGTTAGTTCTCACTATTCTTCATGAACTCAAATGGACCCTACATCTAGAGGCCGTTGCTCAGTCCTGCTCAGTCATTAATGAAGCTCTTCACTGAGCGCTTACACAGATACACACAGATTCACACGTTTGATTTTGAAAGCGGGAGTGGGAGCATTTGAAAGCAGGCGTCTATTGACAATTTTTTTAAAAATTGGTGCTTCCTGACTAGACAAACTTAGAGGAAAAAAAAGCTGTTGTCTTCCCTTTTGTCAAATAGTTAGGAAAACTTCAACACCCATAATGCACTGGGCATGTTGCCATCCAAGGCCACTCCCACCAGCGATGGATACACTTGACCAGAGTCAAATACTCCCTTGCTTTAGTAGGTAATACTTCTTAGCAAACTTTTTGTCATTATGTTGATCCCGGTTGCAAGAATTCAAAACTAAACGTTCAGTGGGAGTGAGTTACTTTTGGTTTCCAGTGACAGATCCAAAGAATCATAAATATGGAGAGAACATCTCAACGGAAAATCTGAAAAACCTCCATGTTTGAAGTCAAGTATCTTTTTGGCTACTTTGTCGTTTTACTGAGTATCAAAGATATTAGCAAATTTTATTCTCTACTTGACTACCAGTAAATGCACTTTTTACTCCAATACATTTGTGATGAGTAATGCAATCACACATTACATTTTCCATGGCACCCAACTTTTTCAGCAGCTGTTTATTTCTGCTATAAAGAAGGGATATCGCCATCTAAGGGCACTGAAGGTGCTATATCTTGTGTGTTACCCACCAAAACTTGTCAACAAAGTTACTTTACATGAATGCGAGTGCATTAGCAGGTAGTTGCTGAATCGCAGGTGTTTGATTTAAGAGATGATTTCATGACTGCAGCTGGTGATGAGGCCGAAACCAGCACTTCCAGTGCAAGTACACTTACTTATTTATCCACTATACTGACGAGACCTTTTTGAAGTATATTGGTTTACTTATGGCCTTTTTGTGCACTTGCGCTTAACCGTTTGTAGAAGTTTAAGAGGCTGTTGTGTCGACCTTGATTTATTGAAATATTGAGATGTTCAGTTTTATTTTGATTTTAGAAAATAAACATGACTCTCTTCTTGCAAATTAACTGTTTCTTATCTTCACTGGCATATCTCTTAGGTGTCGAGGACTAGTGCATCTTTGAGCCTATATTCAGTACTGTACATACTGTACCATACTGTAAAATACTTAAGTACTGTTAAAATCAGATACTCTAAGACTTTTACTCAAGTTGTATTGGAATGAGTGACTTGTAACTTGTAGTCATTTTCGCTGTAAGTTATCTGTACTTTTACTCAAGTATAGTTTTAAGACACTCTTTACACCTCTGATGACCACAACGTTTTAGTCCAAACGGAGGGGAAAACCACACTGTAAAACTGAACAGTATAATTAATTAAATGAATTGAGTTAATTTCACTCAAATAATAATGAAAGTTCATTGTACTTCATAGAAAAAGGTTGTTTGAACTCAAAATTTGATTGTAGTAAGCTGAACTTAATATGATTGAGTTGCAGTTGATTTCGAATTTTCAGCATGCTTTGTGTCAGACTGTATAAGGAAAATAAGTGTTGAAATTAAGTGTTATTTTGTGTGTTTTTGCAGAGGGAGACATAATAGCATCTAATGTTGGGTTATGTTGGGTTCTGTTATGTTAATTTTGCATGTTTGTGGTGAAGAGTAGTGTGGTTAGATTAAGGATGGGCTGCAAAACTTTTAAGACCACATACACTGTATGTTGTTTGATTATATGCATGCTAGTATATAATGACAGTCTCTTTGATCTTATGAGTTATAATAGCATGTGTTATTTGCTATCTAACAAGTTCCACTGACTTAAAAAAATGAGTTAGTTTACTTAAATGTTTCGAGTATTATGAACTTACGGAGTTTTACAGTGAAAGAAACTGAATCAACATTCATAATAAAAACATACTCAAGACCAATAACAATTTGGTTCCACCTGATCAGATGGTATCATCCTCACACAACAGGTGCCTGATATTTCCCTATTTCAGTCTTCTTTCTCTGACTACACAGGTTTCAAAACAGCTCATGCTGAGTCTGATATCTGAAATATCTTTACAATTAAGGATAAGCCTGAGGGAATCTCCACGCTTCATGTCCGCCTGAAAAGAAAACACACGGAAGATGATAAACCTGAATAAAACCTTTTCTGGAAAAAGTGAAAGTGTAAACACTGACAGATGGAGGAGGTTAAGAGGAAAGACATGTGTGAGCTTTTGTTTTGGAGGCAGAGGAAAAACTATAGCAACACAGGGGAGAAACACCACACAACTGTTCATGCATGTGCCTTAGGAGGGATTTCATCATCATGTGTTTGTAGGCATGACGTACAGCAGATGTGTGTGAAGTCATTCCCAGGATGCATTTCAATGGGCCCCTTTGGCTTCAACGTTGCAGATTTGTATGACAGCTCTCTGTTACACTCTAAAAATGCTGGGTTAAAAACAACCTAAGTTGGATTGAAAATGGACAAACCCAGTAATTGGGTTGTTTTAACCTAGCAATTGGGTTAAATGTTTGCCCAACGTGCTGGGCAGTTTTATTTGACCAAACTATTGTTTAAAAATTACTATATAGCTGGCTTAAAATGAACCAAAAAAAGATTGGAAATTTAACCCAAACATTTGACCAAAATAGGTCAAACATTTAACCCAACCTCTGGGTTAAAACAACCCAATCGCTGGGTTTGTCCATTTTCAACCCACCTTGGATTGAAAACTTAGTGTGGTTTCACATCTAACAGCATAAATCTAATCCACGCATTCATAAATGGGCAATTCTTGGCAAGAATAAGCTGAGTGCATTAGCAGTGGTTGCTCATTACCATGATACACCGTTTGTGTCCGTCTCATTGAAAAGGTCAAAATCTGCCTACAAACACATAAAAGTGAATGACAGATGCAACTGAGAGGGAAAGAGTCATTTTTTCTGTCTGATTTTTACCGGATTTGGTTTGTCATATATGTCAGATTATATAAAGTTCAAAACAAAATGCAAAATTAGAAGTAAACATGCTTGTAAACAACCTGATTACGTTAAGTTTCTAATGACTAGTAATCAAGCATGATGCATTGAATAAAGAAAGCCATAAATTAATCTATATTAAAGGATTAGTTCACTTCAGAATTCACATTTCCTGATAATTTACTCATCCCCATGTCATCCAAGTTGTTTATGTCTTTCTTTCTTCAGTCGAAAAAGAAAGGAAAACCTTCCAGGATTTTTCTCCATATAGTGGACTTCACTGGGGTTCAACGGGTTGAAAGTCCAAATGTCAGTTTCAGTGCAGCTTCAAAGAGCTCTACATGATCCCAGACGAGGAATAATAGTCTTATCTAGAGAAACTATCGCTCATTTTCTAACAAAAAATGAAAAATTATATACTTTTTAACCACAAATGCTCTGCTCTGCGATGCGCCACACATTACGTAATCACATTGGAAAGGTCACACGTGACGTAGGCGGAAGAACCGATTCAGTGTCTACAAAGTGAATGTGCAAAGACTAAGCCAAACTGTCTTTACAAAAAAAGGTAAAACAAAGATGTCGGATGATTTTGAAGTTGGAGAAAATGAGGTGGAGTTTTCGCGTGACCTTTCCAACATGATTACGTAATGCGTGGCACATTGCAGAGCATTGCAAGACGGGCATTTGTGGTTAAAAAGTATATAATTTTTAATTTTTTTAGAAAATGACCAATGGTTTCTCTAGATAAGACTCTTATTCCTCGTCTGGGATCATGTAGAGCTCTTTGAAACTGACATTTGGACCTTCAACCCATTGAACCCCAGTGAAGTCCACTATATGGAGAAAAATCCTGGAATGTTTTCCTCAAAAACCTTCATTTCTCTTCGACTGAAGAAAGAAAGACATGAACATCTTGGATGACATGGGGGTGAGGAAATTATCAGGAAATTTGAATTCTGAAGTGAACTAATACTTTAACCAGGTACCTTGCAAACACAATTTTGTTTTCAGGCAGAACGATGAAAGAGTTTGCCAGATCAGGAAAATGCTTTGCAATTTTGAGTGCATGCATCAGAAATCAGTAAATGCTGTGTGAATATGCATCAGTGAACGGACTGTGAGTGGTCCGTCTGATGCTGAGACCAGCCCTTTGTAAACAGATGATAAGTGCAAAGTTAAAGGCACCATTTGCTAGAGACATTCATCTGGAAACAATTATAATAGAAGGAAAAGCACCTATTATGAAGTCATTGTAGTGATGCAACAATGTCAAATCACAGGCAACACTCACTCACTTGTGCATTGGGACAATGGCTTGTTTTGAATTCCTAAGTAAATCTGGATGTAAAAATCTTATCGATATAAATGTGTGTAAGGGCTTCCTCTCAGGGCAGTATGTGAGCGTAACCCTTCACACCACACAAACCGCTACTCAACCTCAACAACAACCTCCTTCCTCCTGTTTACGCCCGTCCTCTCTTAAACACTCCCATCCAGTAACAAAAACAACTAACCAACCCAACTGTAAAGTTATGATATTATGAAGCATATCACAAAGGTGCTCAACTGCTGGGTCGTGACTCGATAATGGGGTCGCGGGTCGTGGACAACAATACTGAATGCAACCAAATAAAGTGACATGTTGCATAGTAGAATGTCTAAAGTGGACTATCAAAATAAGTGTAAAACGTTTTGTTTTATTGTTCCTTCGCTCGTGCTAATGTGGTAATTTTTTGCACGGTTTGTTCATTTGAAAATGCATCTGAGAAGTGAAGTCATGACCTCTGAGGGCCCTCAGGTGAAACGGAGACATACCGAGGCTCATTTGGAAATGAAAGATGACAGAGGCAATCACTGATTCATGCATTTCACTCAAATTGAAAGTTCTGTCATTATTTTCTCACGACTTATGTTGTTCCAAAATCGTATTAGTATTTCACATGAGGATTACTTTTACAGTGTTTTCCGTCCTTGCTTGACAGCATCGGGTCACTATAAACTATCAAAAGAGCTGCGCAAGTTGTTCAAAAATATTACCTTTAATGATGCATGGGAATAATATCAGTATGCAGATTTGAAAGAACATGAGGGCATGAAATTTAGCATTTTTATTTTTGGAGGAACTATTTCTTGAAGGATGCAATTTCAGTGTAAACTCTAAAAATCTCTTTAGTCAAGCATTCACAGCATGCATGTCATAACCTTGTATTCCAGTTATATCACATCAAATGCACATGATTAACTGTTATGCTAATTATGCACCATTTGCTTTTCTTTTTCTACCTCGGGAAACATGCATTTTCTGCAAAGCTGCTTTTATAACTGTATGTGCTGTGAAAGGTGCTATACAATGTGAAAGATGTGAAATGAATGGAAATGCAAGTGCCAATAAAACATGCACAAAGGCATGCGGCATTAATGAAGATTTCGAAGAGAGACAAGTGATGACTCATAATGAAAATGTGAATATGAACGTGTTTTACGGGACTTTTCCCCCCTTTCATTTGAAAATAGATGAACGGCTCAGGTTTGAACAGGAAATGGTTAAAGGTATGAAACTACAGAAAAAGCCCCTTTCCTCTGATGCTATTCTCAGAGTCCAATGACAATGCAAACTAACAACTGATTAATTCACATTACCAGAATTACTGCAACCAGCACAAACCTGGCAAAAGTTCAACTTACCATCTGATCCTTCACATACAAACCTAGTGTATTTAATTCAATTTAATTCAGTTATTATATCATGCAAGAAATGAAAAAGATTACTCACCTGTCTCCATTTGCTCTTTGTTTAATCTATACTACTGGTCAAAAGTTTGGAATAATTGTTTTTATTGTTTTTTAAAGAAGTCTCTTCTGCTCAACAAGGTTGCATTTATTTGATCCAAAATACTGTAAAAAAATCTGATATATTATTAAAATTTAAAATAACAGTTTTCTATGTGAATATATAGTGAAATGTAATTTATTTCTGTGATTTAAAGCTGAATTTTCAGTGTCATGATCCTACAGAAATTATTCTAATATGCTGATTTGCTGCTCAAGAAACATTTCTGATTATTATCAATGATGAAAACAGTGCTGCTTCATATTTTTGTGGAAACCATGACTCAAAAGTCTGAGCTAAAAAAATCAGCAAGGTTAAATTAATCAAAAATGACAGACATTTACAATGTTATAAAAAATATTTGCATTTCATGTTCTTTTGAACTTTCTGTTCATCAAAGAATCCTGAAAAAAAATGTATCACAGTTTGAACACTGATTTTAAAGACATCTCAGTGGTGATTTTTCTTTCTTACGGGTCACAGGTAAAGCGGGTCTCTCAGACAGCTGCTCTGTAACTGGAGGGGACACATCGCTCAGTTTAAGTTAGAGCTCAGATGCTCTTATCCGTTGATTGCACAAAGATGGACAAAATCACACCTTAAGCTGGAAGGAGTTGTCCAGACCTGCACCCTCACTCACTTAAACAACAACAACAAAAGAGATGCTTAATGCCGGCGAGTGCCTGGTGCTTGAGACACACTCTCACCCCGGGCCGGGGTCACGCTTTAGCAACCTGTGACAGCTCCGCTGATTAGCAGACAAGCCTGGAGGTGGTGAAAGGTCACCTGGAGAGAGAGAAGGAGATGGACAGTCAAGGTGAAGGAGGACAGAGGTTATGACACAACCTCCTCGAGGCCATATGTCCTTCTCAGACTGACCAATAGCCTGCTTGACCTTTGACCTCAGTTTCACGCTGTCTCTTTCACCACAAAACCACTCCATCAGAATGACGAGGAATCAACATTCTAGAGTAGATACACTCTTTTTCCCTAGGCGTGATGTTGCCTGGCAACCGGTGTTACAAAAATATAACAAACACAGATATTGGATGACTACATGACTACTGAGAGGACAGGAGAGGGAGTGGCCAATCGGAACAGCAGAGGTTACGTCAGACACACCCCCTCACGGTGACTGACAGCTGTTTGGTAATAATAAAAATATTGTATACTATCATAATTTGAGCAATGTAGTATGCAATGTATTCATATCAAAATATAACATTAAATTAAGTACAAAAGGCTATGATGGACAGAATGGTACAACCATCGATAGATGACAGATGGATAGAACAACTGACGGATAGAACAATGGATAGACAGAAAGACAGGATAGATGGATGGATAGGGAGATAGAATGATAGGTAGACAGACAGATGGATGGATGGATGGATGGAACGATAGAATGATGGATAGATGGATAAATGGACGGATAGATGACAGATGGATGGATGGATGGAATGATAGAATGATGGATGGATGGATGGATGGATGGATGGATGGATGGATGGATGGATGGATGGTTGGATAGATGGATGGATGGATGGATGGATGGAACGATAGAATGATGGATGGATGGATGGATGGATGGATGGAATGATAGAATGATGGATGGATGGATGGATGGATGGATGGATGGATGGATGGATGGATGGATGGTTGGATGGATGGATGGAATGATAGAATGATGGATGGATGGATGGTTGGATAAATAGATGGATGGATGGATGGATGGATGGATGGATGGGACGATAGAATGATGGATGGATGGATGGATGGATGGATGGATGGATGGGACGATAGAATGATGGATGGATGGATGGATGGATGGATGGATGGATGGATGGATGGTTGGATCTATTGCTGAACAATCTCTGAGCCATATTTTCCTCTGAGCCAGTGAAGGAAATTCGAACCTGCCCTGTCACAGCAGGATCAACACAAGTCACTTAATCACTTCAGGTCAAGCGTGTTCAAACCCCAGAGCAGCTGCACTAGATCAAATCAAGATAATTCTCTGTACGATTCGTGTTCAGCACAGGGCAAATGCACACATTTAATGCAGTGTGACAGAGTCGAGTCCCACAACTATGCACCTACTATTTCAAGGTGCGCATGAAATGCAATACATCTTAATTACCTGGTTGCAAGCCTTTGGGTGCTTTTGAAACGCTGTCATGTCTCTCTCTCCTTCGGTTATGTTTAACAGCTATTATAGTCAGACTCTTGTGAGAAAAGACAGTTCTGAAAATACCACTAGGCAATTATAGTATTACCCAAAAGCTTATGAAACATGTCAGAAATGTATGTTTGGACAGGCTTTGAAGTCAGCCTATGTTTTCTTTTCTTGAAGTTCAAAATAGCTGACTATATACCTAAATCAATCTATTCTCAAACTGGAAATCTTCATAATCAAAAAAAAAAAAGAAAAAAAAAAACTCCCACCCACATTCGGCTGTTGTATGTTTTATTTCTTTTTTTGACAGTTGCACGCAGTAACCGCCCAACTACCCTCCTATGTGCTTCCCTACGTTGAAAGATGATTCATAGTTTCTATCTATAAAACAAAAGCGATGCAATCGCTCAGAACAACCTTATTTTTAAAAACATCTCACTAAGTTTAAAACATCATAATTTGTGCTGAGGTTTGCTTTATATTCAGTACACACCTTGTAGATGGTTTTGCCAGCTTAAGAAAAGAAAAATGCAGCGCAAACTACACTAAACACCAGTTTAGTCCATTATTAACCCTAACGAACTTTTGAATTCTAAACTGCACTGACTCATTCATTCTAGTTCAATTAGATGGTTCATTTAAACAAAGTGACTCTGAAGTTCATTATTCTATTCTCAGTTGTATAAATGATGTGTATCCTAGTTGTTTTTTGTGCATAAGCTTAATGCTGACTTCATAATAGTATATAATAAAATAGAATTAGAAAAAAATAAAATAGTAATTGTGACTTTTTATCTCACAATTCTGACTTTTTTCCTGCAATTGCAAGTTTATATCTTACAATGCTGACTTTTTCTAAGAATTGCACATTATAAAGTCTGAATTAAGAGTTCTAAAGTCAGAATTGCGAGATATAAAGTCAGAATTGCGACAATATAAAGTCAGAATTGCGAGATATAAAGTCAGAATTGCGAGATATAAAGTCAGAATTGCAAGATATAAAGTCAGAATTGCGAGATATAAAGTCATAATTGGGAGATATAAAGTCAGAATTGGGAGATATAAAGTCAGAATTGCGAGATATAAAGTCAGAATTGCGAGATATAAAGTCAGAATTGGGAGATATAAAGTCAGAATTGCGAGATATAAAGTCAGAATTGCGAGATATAAAGTCAGAATTGCGAGTTATAAAGTCAGAATTGTGTGATATAAAGTCAGAATTGCGCAGATATAAAGTCAGAATTGTGAGATATAAAGTCAGAATTGCGAGATATAAAGTCAGAATTGCGAGATATAAAGTCAGAATTGCGAGATATAAAGTCAGAATTGTGAGATATAAAGCCAGAATTGTGTGATATAAAGTCAGAATTGGGAGATATTAAAGTCGCAATTCTGATATATAAAGTCGCAATTGGATGCTACAAAGTCAGAATTGCGAGATATAAAGTCAGAATTGCGAGATGTGAAGTCAGAATTGCGAGATATAAAGTCAGAATTGCGAGATGTAAAGTCAGAATTGCGAGATATAAAGTCAGAATTGCGAGATATTAAAGTCGCAATTCTGATGCTACAAAGTCAGAATTGCGAGATGTAAAGTCAGAATTGCGAGATGTAAAGTCAGAATTGGGAGATATTAAAGTCGCAATTCTGATATATAAAGTCGCAATTGGATGCTATAAAGTCAGAATTGTGAGACAAAGTCAGAATTGCGAGATATAAAGTCAGAATTGGGAGATATAAAGTCAGAATTGGGAGATATTAAAGTCGCAATTCTGATATATAAAGTCGCAATTGGATGCTACAAAGTCAGAATTGCGAGATGTAAAGTCAGAATTGGGAGATATTAAAGTCGCAATTCTGATATATAAAGTCGCAATTGGATGCTATAAAGTCAGAATTGTGAGACAAAGTCAGAATTGCGAGATATAAAGTCAGAATTGTTAGATATAAAGTTGCAATTGCGTGACAGTCAGAATTGGGAGATATAAAGTCAGAATTGGGAGATATAAAGTTGCAATTGAGTGATATAAAGTCAGAATTGCGAGATATAAAGTCAGAATTGCGAGATATAAAGTCAGAATTGCGAGATATAAAGTCAGAATTGTGAGATATAAAGTCAGAATTGCAAGATATAAAGTCAGAATTGCGAGATATAAAGTCAGAATTGCGAGATATTAAGTCGGAATTGCGTGATATAAAGTCTGAATTGCGACAATATAAAGTCAGAATTGCGAGATATAAAGTCAGAATTGCGACAATATAAAGTCAGAATTGCGAGATATAAAGTCAGAATTGCGAGATATAAAGTCAGAATTGTGTGATATAAAGTCAGAATTGTGAGATGTAAAGTCAGAATTGCGAGTTATAAAGTCAGAATTGCGAGTTATAAAGTCAGAATTGTGAGATATAAAGTCAAATTTGCATGATGTAAAGTCAGAATTGCAAGATATAAAGTGAGAATTGTGAGATATAAAGTCAGAATTGCAAGATATAAAGTCAGAATTGTGTGATATAAAGTCAGACTTGTGAGATATAAAATCAGAATTGCGAGATATAAAGTCATAATTGGGTGATATAAAGTTGCAATTGCGTGACAGTCAGTATTCCGAGATATAAAGTCAGAATTGCAAGATATAAAGTCAGAATTGTGTGATATAAAGTCAGAATTGCGTGATATAAAGTCAGAATTGCGAGATATAAAGTCAGAATTGCGAGATATAAAGTCAGAATTACGAGATATAAAGTCAGAATTGTGAGATATAAAGTCAGAATTGCAAGATATAAAGTCGGAATTGCGTGATATAAAGTCGGAATTGCGACAATATAAAGTCAGAATTGCGAGATATAAAGTCAGAATTGTGTGATATAAAGTCAGAATTGCGTGACATAAAGTCAGAATTGCGAGATATAAAGTCAGAATTGCGAGATATAAAGTCAGAATTGCGTGATATAAAGTCAGAATTGCGTGATATAAAGTCAGAATTGCGAGATATAAAGTCAGAATTGCGAGATATAAAGTCAGAATTGCGAGATATTAAGTCGGAATTGCGTGATATAAAGTCTGAATTGCGACAATATAAAGTCAGAATTGCGAGATATAAAGTCAGAATTGCGACAATATAAAGTCAGAATTGCGAGATATAAAGTCAGAATTGTGAGATATAAAGTCAGAATTGTGTGATATAAAGTCAGAATTGTGAGATGTAAAGTCAGAATTGCGAGTTATAAAGTCAGAATTGCGAGTTATAAAGTCAGAATTGTGAGATATAAAGTCAAATTTGCATGATGTAAAGTCAGAATTGCAAGATATAAAGTGAGAATTGTGAGATATAAAGTCAGAATTGCAAGATATAAAGTCAGAATTGTGTGATATAAAGTCAGACTTGTGAGATATAAAGTCAGAATTGCGAGATATAAAGTCATAATTGGGTGATATAAAGTTGCAATTGCGTGACAGTCAGTATTCCGAGATATAAAGTCAGAATTGCAAGATATAAAGTCAGAATTGTGTGATATAAAGTCAGAATTGCGTGATATAAAGTCAGAATTGCGAGATATAAAGTCAGAATTGCGAGATATAAAGTCAGAATTACGAGATATAAAGTCAGAATTGTGAGATATAAAGTCAGAATTGCAAGATATAAAGTCGGAATTGCGTGATATAAAGTCGGAATTGCGACAATATAAAGTCAGAATTGCGAGATATAAAGTCAGAATTGTGTGATATAAAGTCAGAATTGCGTGACATAAAGTCAGAATTGCGAGATATAAAGTCAGAATTGCGAGATATAAAGTCAGAATTGCGTGATATAAAGTCAGAATTGCGTGATATAAAGTCAGAATTGCGAGATATAAAGTCAGAATTGCGAGATATAAAGTCAGAATTGCGAGATATTAAGTCGGAATTGCGTGATATAAAGTCTGAATTGCGACAATATAAAGTCAGAATTGCGAGATATAAAGTCAGAATTGCGACAATATAAAGTCAGAATTGCGAGATATAAAGTCAGAATTGCGAGATATAAAGTCAGAATTGTGATATAAAGTTGCAATTGCGTGACAGTCAGTATTCCGAGATATGAAGCCAGAATTGTGTGATATAAAGTCAGAATTGCGAGATATAAAGTCAGAATTGTGTGATATAAAGTCAGAATTGTGAGATATAAAGTCAGAATTGCGAGATATAAAGTCAGAATTGGGAGATATAAAGTCAGAATTGCGAGATATAAAGTCAGAATTGCGAGATATAAAGTCAGAATTGCGAGTTATAAAGTCAGAATTGTGTGATATAAAGTCAGAATTGCGAGATATAAAGTCAGAATTGCGAGTTATAAAGTCAGAATTGTGAGATATAAAGTCAGAATTGCGAGATATAAAGTCAGAATTGCGAGATATAAAGTCAGAATTGTGAGATATAAAGCCAGAATTGTGTGATATAAAGTCAGAATTGCGAGATATAAAGTCAGAATTGCGAGATATAAAGTCAGAATTGTGAGATATAAAGTCAGAATTGCGAGATATAAAGTCAGAATTGCGAGATGTGAAGTCAGAATTGCGAGATATAAAGTCAGAATTGCGAGATGTAAAGTCAGAATTGCGAGATATAAAGTCAGAATTGGGAGATATTAAAGTCGCAATTCTGATATATAAAGTCGCAACTGGATGCTACAAAGTCAGAATTGCGAGATATAAAGTCAGAATTGCGAGATGTGAAGTCAGAATTGCGAGATATAAAGTCAGAATTGCGAGATGTAAAGTCAGAATTGCGAGATGTAAAGTCAGAATTGCGAGATGTAAAGTCAGAATTGGGAGATATTAAAGTCGCAATTCTGATATATAAAGTCGCAATTGGATGCTATAAAGTCAGAATTGTGAGACAAAGTCAGAATTGCGAGATATAAAGTCAGAATTGGGAGATATAAAGTCAGAATTGGGAGATATTAAAGTCGCAATTCTGATATATAAAGTCGCAATTGGATGCTACAAAGTCAGAATTGCGAGATGTAAAGTCAGAATTGGGAGATATTAAAGTCGCAATTCTGATATATAAAGTCGCAATTGGATGCTATAAAGTCAGAATTGTGAGACAAAGTCAGAATTGCAAGATATAAAGTCAGAATTGTTAGATATAAAGTTGCAATTGCGTGACAGTCAGAATTGGGAGATATAAAGTCAGAATTGGGAGATATAAAGTTGCAATTGAGTGATATAAAGTCAGAATTGCGAGATATAAAGTCAGAATTGCGAGATATAAAGTCAGAATTGTGAGATATAAAGTCAGAATTGCAAGATATAAAGTCAGAATTGCGAGATATAAAGTCTGAATTGCAAGATATAAAGTCGGAATTGTGATATAAAGTCTGAATTGCGACAACATAAAGTCAGAATTGCGAGATATAAAGTCAGAATTGCGACAACATAAAGTCAGAATTGCGAGATATAAGGTCAGAATTGCGAGATATAAAGTCAGAATTGTGATATAAAGTTGCAATTGCGTGACAGTCAGTATTCCGAGATATGAAGCCAGAATTGTGTGATATAAAGTCAGAATTGTGTGATATAAAGTCAGAATTGCGAGATATAAAGTCAGAATTGGGACATATAAAGTCAGAATTGCGAGATATAAAGTCAGAATTGCGAGAAATAAAGTCAGAATTGCGAGATATAAAGTCAGAATTGCGAGATATAAAGTCAGAATTGCGAGATATAAAGTCAGAATTGCGAGTTATAAAGTCAAAATTGTGTGATATAAAGTCAGAATTGCAAGATATAAAGTCAGAATTGCGAATTATAAAGTCAGAATTGCGAGATATAAAGTCAGAATTGCGAGATATAAAGTCAGAATTGCGAGATATAAAGTCAGAATTGCGAGATATAAAGTCAGAATTGCGACAATATAAAGTCAGAATTGCGACAATATAAAGTCAGAATTGCGAGATATAAAGTCAGAATTGCGACAATATAAAGTCGGAATTGCGAGATATAAAGTCAGAATTGTGAGATATAAAGTCAGAATTGTGATATAAAGTTGCAATTGCGTGACAGTCAGTATTCCGAGATATGAAGCCAGAATTGTGTGATATAAAGTCAGAATTGGGAGATATTAAAGTCGCAATTCTGATATATAAAGTCGCAATTGGATGCTACAAAGTCAGAATTGCGAGATATAGGGCCCTATAATACACCCGGCGCAATGCGACGCAGGGCGCAGCGCAAGTGTGTTTGCTAGTTTGCGTCCGGCGCCGTTCGCGTTTTCCCGTTCAGCGCCACGTCCTTAAATTAGTAAATGCATTTGCGCCAGTTAGTGCGCCCATGGGCGTGCTGGTCTAAAAAAGAGGTGTGTTCAGGCATTGCCGGCGCATTGCTATTTTAAGGAGCTGAAAATAGACTGCGCCATAGACCAACTCAAACCTGGTCTAAAGTCTAAAGTCAATGGCGCAATATTTTTTGTTAGAGCGCGTTGGTAGAAACTGCGCCTCTGGGCGCGTCCACAGTGCGCGTTGACTTTGCTTATTACACACAGGGATGCGCATCACACAAACATGACAAATATTAAAAACAAAAGGATTACAGTGTAAAAGAATATTATTGTGTAGGCTACATAAATATAAAAATGTAATGATGAATAGTCATTGCGTGTATTAGAATTAGGCTCCCTATTTTAAATTCAGCCTATTACTACTTATAATGATGAACGAAATTGGCTAATTAATTGAACAATCGTGCCAATACACACGCATATATATTAACTGACTCATCGCGCGGAGCTATTTGAAAGCCTGCATCCAACGCAGACGACTGAAAGATTGACTGGCCACTTAACAAATTCCGCCATGTAAATAGCAATCCGCCATGGCGCGAGCACATCTCGCTCTTAAAGGGAATGGGAGATGACACTCTGATTGGTTTATTGAACGTTACGCCCATTACTCATTAAGAGAATAGGGACAACCCATTTCAAAAATGCGCCCCGGCGCACGGACCGTTTTTTCCGTCGTTAAAATAGCAAAAGTGGATTTGGACACGCCCTGAGTGCACCTGCGCCGTGCGCTTTACACTTTGCGTTTTGATCGTTAAAATAGGGCCCATAAAGTCAGAATTGTGAGATATAAAGTCAGAATTGTGATATAAAGTTGCAATTGCGTGACAAGTCGCAATTCTGATATATAAAGTCGCAATTGGATGCTACAAAGTCAGAATTGCGAGATATAAAGTCAGAATTGCGAGATGTGAAGTCAGAATTGCGAGATATAAAGTCAGAATTGCGAGATGTAAAGTCAGAATTGCGAGATATAAAGTCAGAATTGGGAGATATTAAAGTCGCAATTCTGATATATAAAGTCGCAATTGGATGCTATAAAGTCAGAATTGTGAGACAAAGTCAGAATTGCGAGATATAAAGTCAGAATTGGGAGATATAAAGTCAGAATTGGGAGATATTAAAGTCACAATTCTGATAATAAAGTCGCAATTGGATGCTACAAAGTCAGAATTGCGAGATGTAAAGTCAGAATTGGGAGATATTAAAGTCGCAATTCTGATATATAAAGTCGCAATTGGATGCTATAAAGTCAGAATTGTGAGACAAAGTCAGAATTGCGAGATATAAAGTCAGAATTGTTAGATATAAAGTTGCAATTGCGTGACAGTCAGAATTGGGAGATATAAAGTCAGAATTGGGAGATATAAAGTTGCAATTGAGTGATATAAAGTCAGAATTGCGAGATATAAAGTCAGAATTGTAAGATACAGTATAAACTGTTATAGTGTTATAATGTCCAATTGTGAGGGCAAAAAGACTGACGTTTTTTCTCACAACTGTGAGTTTATATCTCAATTCTGACTTTATAACTTGCAATTCTGACTTTATAGCTCACAATTCAGAATTTTTTCTCGCAATTGCGAGTTTTTATCATGCAATTTTGACTATAACTCAAAATTCTGTCTTTTTTCCTCAGAATTGTTAGATTTAAACTCTCAATTGCAAGTTATAAAGTCAGAATTGCATGATAAAAACTCGCAACTGTGAGAAAAAATTCAGGATTGCAAGTTAAAAATTCAGAATAGGGTGATATAAAGTCAGAATTGCAAGTTATAAAGTCAGAATTGCGCGATATAAAGTCAGAATTGAGATATAAACACACAATTCTGAGAAAAAAAACATCAGTCTTTAAATTACAAGCAGCTCGTAGATCGAGAAGCTACAGTTTGAAAGCAAATAAGTTGTGACCGCATTCGGAAGCACTTTTTTTGACCGCATAAACAGTGATTTAATCGAAATAGCTCTGTGTATTAAGTTCAAGAGTTGTTAAGGCGTTAATACAGCTCTTGTTGGATTATTCAGTGCAGGGCGTGTCGGCTGAAAGCGACCGTAGCCACAACCTGCACCAGCTTCCTGTTGGTGTGAACCCAAAGCAACGCTTCCTATCATTACCTGCACTAATCACGAAAGTGAAAAACTACATCAAGCGTAGCAATCGCAACCACACGACCACAGGAGCTCAGCGCCTGACCAATGAAAAACACAGCTTTGATGGAAGCGCTCGCGTCGGCGCGTGTCAAGAGCTGATATCGCGTGCTCACACCTAAACGTGCATCTCCAGATCTCCGTTAAATTAAGCGACTTTTCAACTGCTCTGTGGCCATCGTTACAGCCAAGCCCAAACTTCGTAATTAGTCAGTGGGGGTTACACCCTAAAACAGGTTCGCTAATTTACTCATGACTGTTGAACTGTTTAACAGCTGACCTAACAAGCACTTCTACCTCTGGTGTATTGATTCTCAGAGAACCTGGATGGATGTTCAGCACTAGTATGGGCCTGTTGGTATGAATAACACCATCATCAATATGATGGTCATTTGCACATGACAACTCTATGTGAACTCCCAAGTTAGTGTATTTTACTATACTGAGAATTGCTCCACTTTCCCATGATTCCTAACTGATTAAGATAAATGGAAAAGACAAGATGAGTCACATGACCTACTACAACGCACAAAAGTTACGTGGTATAATCCATCTCCTCTGCTTAACGTTCATTTTCACTAACTTGCTGATAATGCAGTTGCTCTCAGGATACTTCAGTTATGTCTCAGCTTCTCCTCAGATGTTTCTCCTACAAATAAAGACAGACCCACATGAGTCAACAGTCATCATCCAGTAAGAGTCTAGAGCTATAAAATGGTAAAACTGTGTAAAAAGGTAAAACATATTAACTAGTATGAACTAACTGTGAGCAAAATATTTTTACAATATTTATTAAATTTCTGTTCATGTTAATTAATAAAAAAAATGCAATTTTTTATTGTTTGTAAGAGTGGCAGAGCGAGTTATTACATTATTACATTAAAATGAAAAATAAAAGACTTTCATATCACATGAGCCAATATTTTATTCACATTAGAACATAGATAACATAACAAATATTTAAACAGAGACATTTTACACTTTTATCCACTAAATGAGCTCATTTCAAATTTGATGCCTGCTACAGGTCTCAAAAAAGTTGTCACGGGGGCAACAAATGGCTGAAAAGCTTCAGCTGGGAGAACATCTAGCAACTAATTAAGTTAATTGATATCAGGTCTGTAACATGATTAGCTATAAAAGGGATGTCTTAGAGAAGCAGAGTCTCTCAGAAGTAAAGATGGGCAGAGCTGTGAAAGAGCGCCTAAAAAGATTGTGGAAAACAATGTTCCTCAATGTCAAATTGCAAAGGCTTTGCAAATCTCATCATCTACAGTGCATAACATCATCAAAATTTTAAGAGAAGCTGGAGACAAGGCCGAAGACCTTTATTGGATGCCCGTGGTCTACGACACTGCATCACTCATTAGCATGATTGTGTCAATGACTTTACTAAATGGGCCCAGGAATACTTCCAGAAACCACTGTCGGTAAACACAATCCGCCGTGCCATCTGCAGATGCCAACTAAAGCTCTATCATGCAAAAAGGAAGCCATATGTGAACATGGTCCAGAAGCACCGTTGTGTCCTGTGGGCCAAGGCTCACTTAAAATGGACTGTTTCAAAGGTGAAAAGTGTTCTATGGTCAGACGAGTCCAAATTTGACATTATTGTTGGAAATCATGGACGCCGCATCCTCCGGGCTAAAGAGGAAGGAGGCCTTCCAGTGTTTTATCAGCGTTCAGCTCAAAAGCCAGCATCTCTGATGGTATGGGGGTGCATAAGTGCATACGGTATGGGCAGCTTGCATGTTTTGGAAGGCACTATGAATGCTGAAAGGTATTTAAAGGTTTTAGAGCAACATATGCTCGTCTCCAGATGACGTCTATTTCAGGAAAGGCCTTGTGTATTTCAGCAGGACAATGCAAAACCGCATACTGCAGCTATTACAACAGCATGGCTTTCTTGTAGAAGAGTCCATGTGCTGAATTGGCCTGCCTGCAGTCCAGATCTTTCACCTATAGAGAACATTTGGCACACAATTAAATGAAAAATACGTCAAAGACGACCACAAACTCTTCAGCAGCTGGAAACATATCTCAGGCAAGAATGGGACCAAATTCCAACACCAAAACTCCAGAAAGAAGAGGAGATGCTACACCATGGTAAACATGCCCCCGTCCCAACTATTTTGAGACCTGTAGCAGGCATCAAATTTGAAATGAGCTCATTTTGTGCATATAATTGTAAAATTTCTCAGTTTAAACATTTGGGTCATGAGATTTGAAAGTCTTTTAGTTTTCATTTTATTAAAATTTGAAAAATGTCCCAACATTTCCGGAAATCGGGTTGTAGATTAGGATGGATGGATGGATAAAAGATTAGGATGGATGGATAAAAAAACCAAGATAGATAGATAGATAGATACAGCTCTAACCAGCATGCATATTTCTAGTGGTAATTTCCAGTATGCAGCAGTCCGTATTAAAAAATGAAACATCCTTTGAATGACACATACTACTGCTTTTGCAGAGTCACATGAACTGGTTCAAGCCGGTTTACCTCTATCAGCATTTTTAACCAGATGCATCCCACTTTTCCAGTCGGTAGCTCTTGACCAGCGTGACCTTAATGACGGAATCCACCGCGTGCTCAGGAAACTGTCCGAAGCGTAAAAGGCCCAGAGGGATATCATGATGATTGATAACGGAGGAAACACGCAACAGAGAAACGAGGCAGGTGTCACACCTTTGGCCTTTCTGTTACGTTATCATCGAAGGTGCAACACGTGCTCAGGTGGACCACAGATCATCTCCTGTAACATAACCAGGAGAAACAATAGATACCTGGATCAAGAATCTGCATGTTTAGGAGTGTTTGTAGCTCAAGCGTGATTGTGCGTACCTGCGGTTGAAAAAAATATTCCAGGACTGGCGTGTGTTTGAATCACAGTAACGAATGATTATGTGTAATCTCCAAAAGAAACAGAAGAAGAGTCATGACAGCTTGCTTAAGAGGATGATATAATGAGAGTAGCTTCCCAGTTTATGCAAAGGTCAAAAGGTCATGATCTTCCTGAGAACGTTTGTATATGTGTTCTATGTGAACAGAACACAGTGAAATTAAAATGAACCACACCCAACAACCTCTAACCTCAAGTATAACAGATGGATAAATAAAACACTTGATATTGAAATAAGATCCTTATGTGCAACGGTACGTTTACGCACGTATTTTGAGTGTTTATACAGTCAAACTTCTTTTCCCCTTTGGGGTTTATATAGGTAGATACTGATGGAGTGTGTGGATGTCTGTGGTTAACTGCTGAAGGATGTAGTAAGAGCGTTAGAGGCGTCTGAGTGTGAATGAAGAGATTGTGCGGGAGATTTCTGTTTAAGTGTAAGATGTTTACTCAGCTGCGAGAGTTGCTGGAATGTTGAAATTCACTTGCTTCTGTATCTTAGGTTCCAGAGAAGAAACACAGACATGCTTTTGATTCATCGACGACTTCTGTCCGAATGACCCTCTGAAATATCATTGTAAAACCCGATAAGTTACGGTAACTCAAAAAACCATTTGAGGAAGTTTTAAAACCAATAAATATGAGTACTGTAAACTCATATACATTAAGTTAAAATTCACTTATATTTTAGTGTTGGTTTAGTCAATCATTAGAGTAAACTCAACTTAAAAATGTTAAGTTTATTCCACTTATTCAGTTTGACATTTAACTCAATCATATTAAGTTCAGCTTACTAAAATCAAATTTTGAGTTCACACAACTTTTTTCTATTAAGTACAATGAAATTTTTTTATTATTATTTAAATGGATAATAAAAATAAGAGTAGCAGAGCAAGTTTTGATTTTGATAAATAAATTGTTTGGAATAATATACATCAATAAATCATACAGAATAAGAGCAAGAACATGTATGAAGAGAGTAAAAAGGTTCAATGATGATATTGTGTAGAATTTAAAAGCAATAATCATAATGAAAAGGAAAAAATGGTGTTTAATTTATTTATTGGAATCTGTAGATTTGGTTTAAATATCATAAAATATGGTTTAAAACACATTATTAGCCTGAATATTTTTTAATGAAACATACAATTTACGCTTTAAAAAAAAAAAAAGGTTCCAAAAGGGGGTTTTTTTCGCAGCAATGCCATAGAAGAACCACTTTTGGTTCCCCAAAGAACCTTTCAGTAAACAGTTCTTATTGTTTTACATTTTAATAATCTACAGAACCTTTATCCACTATAAAGAACCTTTTTGCACAATGAAAAGGTTCCATGGATATTAAAAGTTCTTTAAGGAATCATCGAGTCCAATAAAGAACCTTTATTTTTTTTTAATTCTATGGCCGTAGATTCAATGCCGACCACCGAAATCATTTTCAACAGCTGTGTTTTTAATGAAAGAAAGTCTGTTATACACTAAATTTCACAATTTTACTGCGAACCATTAGTGCTCATATAAAAAATAACATCTGCCAGAAAGTATCAGTGAGCATTGAAAAGAACAAAACAGAGTTGTGAGGAATGAAACCAATAGCGCAGCGCTGTCTCTCTCCTTTACTGTTGACACAACCCACGGTCACAACGTTAAATGTCACGTAACTACACCATTCCGCTTCCCCTAATCACACAGAAAGCACCTTTAACGCTCTCATTTTGACAATGAAAACACTTTAGGAGGCCGTGCTGACGTGGTTTCGCAGCGCAGTCTGAACACAGCCGTGATTAGGTGCGAACAGCTAATAAATGAGAACCACACTCCCTGCTAGAGTCCCAATTAGATCCTTATGGACCCAATATGACAAACCCAAGGCCTTCAGCCAGCGCTCTGTCATAACAGAGTTCAGAACCACTCATGAAAAGGTGTTAGTGGAATGCAACATGGTTAGCGTGACGCTCTGTTTGGAACAAATGCCTTATAGTTCTGTGTGCCATTCCTTTCGTTTTAATAGAAAGCAGAAAGTAATAAATGTTTTGATATGCTACAGTTGTTGATGCATGCTTCTGTGCATCCATTATTCTGTGCATATTTAAAGTCTACAACTAATGTAACTGATCAGGGTTATTATGTTTAATTAAAAAAAAATAAAAAAAAATAAAAAAAATATAAATTTTTTTTTTTTAAAAATTATAAAATAAACATTAACTGAAATTTATATATATATATATATATATATATATATATATATATATATATATATATATATATATATATATATATATATATATAAATAAATATTAAATTTATTTCAGCTAGTTGCAAATAGTGATTTAAATAAGTTTGGCATTTGCATGTTACTAAGTTTCCAAGCATAAATATACATAGCAAACACAAAGAGTATAATAGTCTGTTTTTATTTTTTAATCAATACTTTCTAAAATGCATTACAGGATTACGTTCTTCATGTAGAGTGCAAAGCAAAGGTACCTTAGAAGACAGCATCGCAAATGCACCTATTTTGCTTGCCATTTCTTGTGTTTTGTGATGAGACATGCACTTCCTATAAACGAACATGTTATATAATTAGTAACAAGTTAGGTAGACTTATGTAATTTGATGCTATAACAGTCTTATGTAACGAGCCGAACCAAACGATCTTGTTTAATAGGCCTGTGACGTGCAGACAATAACTCATCAGATACTATCTGCTTCTGTTTGTGATGCTTTGTTTTAATATGCGCATATGTACACTGCTGAAAACGGCGGTGCTGTTCTCAGGTGCACGGGGTGGAAAAAGCCCGTTCTTGTTCCCGAACTTTCCACAAATATTTCAAGTGTACTGAAATTAGAGCTGGAGTCTATCCAGGCCTTTGAATTCCTGCGAGCACGTCGCACGTGCCAGACTAACTCTGTTTTTAATTTTTCACCCTTCTTGTGTTTTCCTTACAGAGGCCGTGCGTCTCAATGCAATCATTCTCTGATTCCTCGCGAATCTGTCCGCGTGTGTGCAGGAAACGGGGCCAAACTGGCTTCCTGAGTGGCTCAGGAGGAAACACGGAAATAAGAAAGGGGTGTGTGTTTAAAAATAACTCGGTATAAAAGGTCCAGGCAGGATCCCACTCACTCTCAGACTCACACTCACATACTCACTGGCGGGATGTTTCTCCGGCGTTACACACTAAAAAGTATCCTGCTTTGGGCTTCAGGCACGCAGCCCTCTGTAGAGTCACGCTATGGATACTACATGAACGAATGGCAACAAATCACACACATTTGAATAAAAGAATCACATACAGCAAAAAAGGGATCAAAACATATATAATATTTAAACTACAATGATGGTTGAATGTTACAATGATGGTGTCAGATTCAATGTAAAATTTCCAAGACATACACTGCGTCCCAATTCACATACTATCCATCCTAAATAGTATTTGAAATTACACTCTAAAAAATGCTGGGTTAAAAACAATCCAAGTTGAGTTGAAAATGGACAAACCCAGTGAATGGGTTGTTTAACCCAGCGAATGCATTGTTTAACCAAGCGAATGGGTTGTTTAACCCAGCGAATGGGTTGTTTTAACCCAGCGAATGCATTGTTTAACCAAGCGAATGGGTTGTTTAACCCAGCGAATGGGTTGTTTTAACCCAGTTTTAACCCAGTGAATGGGTTGTTTTAACCCAGCGAATGCGTTGTTTAACCAAGCGAATGGGTTGTTTAACCCAGCGAATGGGTTGTTTTAACCCAGCGAATGCATTGTTTAACCAAGCGAATGGGTTGTTTAACCCAGCGAATGGGTTGTTTTAACCCAGCGAATGCATTGTTTAACCAAGCGAATGGGTTGTTTAACCCAGCGAATGGGTTGTTTTAACCCAGTTTTAACCCAGTGAATGGGTTGTTTTAACCCAGCGAATGCGTTGTTTAACCAAGCGAATGGGTTGTTTAACCCAGCGAATGGGTTGTTTTAACCCAGCGAATGGGTTGTTTAACCCAGGAAATGGGTTGTTTAACCCAGTGAATGCATTGTTTAACCAAGCGAATGGGTTGTTTAACCAAGCGAATGGGTTGTTTAACCCATTAAATGGTTTGTGTAACCCAGCGAATGGGTTGCTTTAACCCAGCGAATGGGTTGTTTAACCCAGCGAATGCGTTGTTTAACCCATGAAATGGTTTGTTTAACCAAGCGAATGGCTTGTTTAACCCAGCGAATGGCTTGTTTAACCCAGCGAATGGGTTGTTTTGACCCAGTGAATGTGTTGTTTAACCAAGCGAATGGGTTGTTTAACCCATGAAATGGTTTGTTTAACCCAGCGAATGGCTTGTTTAACCCAAAGAATGTGTTGTTTAACCCAGCGAATTGGTTGTTTAACCCAGCGAATGCGTTGTTTAACCCAGCGAATGGGTTGTTTAACCAAGTGAATGGGTTGCTTTAACCCAGCGAATGGGTTGTTTAACCCAGCGAATGCGTTGTTTAACCCAGCGAATGCGTTGTTTAACCCAGCGAATGGGTTGTTTAACCCATGAAATGGTTTGTTTAACCCAGCGAATGGGTTGTTTAACCCAGTGAATGGGTTGCTTTAACCCAGCGAATGGGTTGTTTAACCCAGCGAATGCGTTGTTTAACCCAGCGAATGCGTTGTTTAACCCAGCGAATGCGTTGTTTAACCAAGTGAATGGGTTGTTTAACCCATGAAATGGTTTGTTTAACCCAGCGAATGGGTTGTTTAACCCAGTGAATGGATTGCTTTAACCCAGCGAATGGGTTGTTTAACCCAGCGAATGCGTTGTTTAACCAAGCGAATGGGTTGTTTAACCCATGAAATGGTTTGTTTAACCCAGCGAATGGCTTGTTTAACCCAAAGAATGTGTTGTTTAACCCAAAGAATGTGTTGTTTAACCCAGCGAATTGGTTGTTTAACTCAGTGAATGGGTTGTTTAACCCATGAAATGGTTTGTTTAACCCAGCGAATGGGTTGTTTAACCCAGCAAATGGGTTGTTTAACCCAGCGAATGGGTTGTCTAACCCAGCAAATGGGTTGTTTAACCCAGTGAATGGGTCATTTAACCCAGCGAATGGGTCTTTTAACCCAGCAAATAAGTTATTTTACCCAGCAAATGGGTCATTTAACCCAGAGAATGGGTTTTTTGCTTAAATGAGTATTCCGGATGGCTTACTTTTTCCGGTTAGAATCCTAAGTGCAGATCCTTGCACACTCTAATGACTAATATTGCCCACAACCCATTGTGCGTTGGACGAGGATTCGATTAGAACTACAAACATGAATAAAAAGTGATAAAAACTACAAAGATGGTGGATGTTGAGACTCATGGTTAAGTAGAGAGGTTTAGATGAAGGAGTTTGAGTGATTAATATCAGCCTCTAACCTGACAAAAAGATATATTTATTTAATGTTATCCACATTATAATTAATCTGGAACAACACTGTGAACTTTTATAATGATACGTTTGGTAACTTTTAAATGCATCATTATGCAAATACATGAGGAGAGTCTCCACATGAAAGACCCACGACTGGCAGACTGAAAGACTCTTATAACAGTAGGATATTAAATCAAATTTAATGTGGAGGATTCCAACTGTGACAAGAAGATCGACAGGGCCGTTTAAACGGTGACAGGATGAACGTAAGTAAGTGACAGTGCGGACTGTTAAAGACGCAATTATGTCCCGAAGCTTGCATACTATTCTGCTACACACTCAAAAGTATGTACATACTTTTAGGGCGTAGTATAAGTAAACCTTGGTAATATCATGCTACTTTTTTGGCACTTAATACAAGAAAGCTTTCTAGACAAACTGGTCTATCTCAAAGGCCTAAAGTTGGATATATATCATTGTCAAACTTATACTCGCATATATTATCACCTAGCTCTAATTTGCTGAATGCAACTATAAGGCATGAAGATATTAAGATATGATAAACATTAACATCGACTGCTTTGAAACAATGCGTATTGCGATAAGCGCTATACAAATGAAACCGACTTGACAAAAACTGATGTGCCTGCATTCTGGGGAAGTATTTGTCTATAGTTTAGATACATCATTTTAGGCCATAAATCATAATTACAAAACCAAGAATGTAAAGTGGGTGTAATGCATAAATTTCACACACAAATCACCTGAAACGTGACATGAGAAAGATAAAAGAAGCTGCTGTTTGTAAAATTCCAGCTGGAAGAATAATAGGGTGTTGTAATGTAACGTTTGTTTCACATGCATATCTAACATGAATGCAATTCATATACTGTAAGTCATAGCATCTGCTATAACACAATGTTCCTTGAAACAGATCACACCAGCCAATTACTGTGGTATCGCTGATTGTTCTCGTATTTTCAGGACTCTACAGCTTATGTAAAAAAACATGTTTTGCAACTTTCGCATGCATTACCCAACCATCACAAAATTGTGCAAAAAAAGTCATTTTGAAAGATTAAGAAATCATTCTCCGAAGTAATTGCTCATTCTTAGAGGACACATGATTTGGCACGACTTAAAATCCAGCATTAAAGGATGTCCATCTCATAATAATTTCCTTTCGTATGAATCACTTGGATAGAATGAGAAGATTTTGGTTTCAATCCTTAATATAAGAACGGTGACTAACTCGAACAATGAAAACAAGATTGTTTTTTTAAAATAAAAACGCACTCTCTATGTATCAAACAGAAAAAAAGATTGCAAGTTTCATATCTACAGTAATTGTTTAAGTCAAATGAGGTCGTTTTCTGCCAAATACATTTTCCCGAAAGGCACAAACATACAGACAAGTCCCTACATGCAGGCTGGGATGGAAATAGCAATTCATTCATCACAACGGCATGAACACACTTGCACACTGACACATCATTTAGAAATGATGCATGTAATGCAGGCTGGAACGCTGCCATGACAGTCTGAACACATGTCAAACTCCTGCGCATACATGACGTCTGTAATTGCTTTCATTTAGTGCAATGGAAAAAATGACCAATGTTCGTCTGCCTAAACATGGCGACTGTTACCACAAACATGCGCCGTTATGTATCGTTTACATCCAGGAGATGACATAACATGTGTAAAGACGAGAACGAGAACTGGTTTTTGAATAAACAAGGGCCGTTCACATTGACAGAGCCCATTATAAGCAATTTGAGGTGACATTATGCAAATTTGCATCGACTAGCAGTGTTGCCCGCTCCTTGAAAAGCCCAAACCATGCGAGTGCAAATGCCTCTAGTCATGCAAGCTCAATTTTGTGTGTTATTGTTCTGAAATGTGTCAGAATGCAATTTCAGGTCAAAGACTGCAACATCTATATAACTACATTTTACTTTTACTTTTAGAAAGAAGTCTCTTATGAGCTCCAGTCTTCAGTGTCACATGATTTCCTTCAGAAATCATTCTAATATGCTGATTTGCTGCTCAAGAAACATTTCTGATTATTATCAATATTAAATACTTTAGATTTTTGTGGAAACCGTGATACACTACCATTCAAAGTAAGGTTTGAATACTTTTATTCAGCAAGGACATATTAAATTGATCACAAAAAACCTGCAAAAAATGTATCACGGTTTCCACAAAATTATGAAGCAGAGTTTTCAACATTGATAATAATCAGAAATGTTGCTGCATATTAGAATGATTTCTGAAAGATCATGTGACACTGAAGACTGGAGTAATGATGCTGAAAATTCAGCTTTGAATCACAGGAATACATTTTTAAAGTATATTACAATAGAAAACAGTTACTTTAAATTCTAATGATACTTTACAATATTACTGTTTTTACTGTATCATTGAGCCTTGGTGAGTGCGGAAGCTTATTTCCGTCACTAAATAGAAAAATAAAAAAAGATAATTGCAACTCTTTATCTCACAATTCTGACTTTTTGTCTTAGAATTGCGTAATATAAACTCGCAATTCCATCTTACAAAGTCAGAATTGTGAGTTAGAAACTTGCGATTCTAAGAAAAAACATTTCGCAATTGCAATTTATACCAATTATAACATGCAATTATGTTTATAACTCACAATTCTGACTTTATATCTCACAATTCTGATTTTATAACTCAGTTATCTCACAATTATGAAAAGGGTCAGAAGTCACAATTACCTTTTTGATGTTTTATTTCATGGCGGAAACAAGCTTACATAGGTATGGAGACTTCTTTGCAAAAACATTTAAAAAATCTTAATTATTCCAAACCAGTTTGGATTAATTGCATCATGAAGCATTTCTGATTTCGCCAACTTCAAGGTTCGCTTCACCTGAGCACACGGGGGAGGAAGCGCTATCAGTCCATCCGATCAAATGACACATGCACCGGACACACTTCCTGTACAGTTCTGTGAAACTCAGAATGACGGCATATTTCTCAGGCACAACCGTGCTCTTCCCAACATCTGTGATGACAGGGAAAACTCAACACTTGCGATTAAAGAAAAATCTTTAATATCTCTAACAGCAATGAAATTAGATGGAGAGCACATAGAGATGTTTTTAGCATCTCAGTGATCTCATCTTTCATATCAGAACTGTGCTCAGAATTACATCAAAAGATCCCAATATGACCAAATTTTCCCAAGATCAACCATACGGAGCTGCTCTTAAGGAATTTTAGGAGAAACTTTTAAGACAATGCTGATAATAAAATGACACATAACATATTACGATTACACAATCCGATGTGACTTTCAATAGAAAGTTCTAGCATGCATGTAGATGAGCATGTCTTACTTTATTCTTAATTAATCAAAATTCATGAATCAAATCAAACCAGAAGCACAAGAAACTGGTTTGCAAGGAAAATCTAGTTTGCATAATAGATGACACGAAACGTATGAGAAAGAGTGAGAGAGCCTCCTTCAGTTCCATTGAAGATTTGTGACAAAAGAGATGAGAAACATCCCAAACGCATTCTTACTCAACACAAACAGCACATAGAAACTGAGGCAAAACATGCGCATCCAAGTGCGTTATCAGACTCATGACTGTTGTGAGCTATAAAACACCACTGAGGTCAAGAGGTCAACTCAATATGAGCAATTAAACATGCTTAAACTATTAAGCTTAAAACATTTTTTTTTTGCAAATGTACTATATATAAATATGTTTGTTCATGTGTGACCCTGGACCGCAAAAGCAGTCATAAGTCACACAGGTATATTTATAGCAATAGCCAAAAATACATTGTATGGGGTCAAAATTATTGATTTTTCTTGTATGCCAAAAATCATTAAGAAAAGATCATGTTCCATGAAGATATTTGGTAAATTTCCTACTGTAAATATATTAAAAATGTATTTTTTATGAGTGGATATGCATTGCTAAGGACTTCATTTGGACAACTTTAAAGGCGATTTTCTCAATATTTTGATTTTTTTGCACCCTCATATTACAGATTTTCAAATAGTAGCAGACAAATATTGTCCTAACAAACCATACATCAATGTAAAGCTTATTTATTCAGCTTTCAAAAAATTGACCCTTATGACTGGTTTTGTGGTCCAGGGTCATATACATACATACACACACACACACACACATTATATATGTATGGATATGGAGTGCCACTATATCAAGGTTTTGTATACTACCATGATGGAAGTATCTTGTACCATGTAGATATCAAAGTACATAAACATTAAATCATTCGGTTTCAGTATCATGGTAAATATCAAAGTACCATGGTACTGCCGCTCATGGGAACCAAAGTGCAAAGTGCATTAACCATTGAAGCTGAATTGTGTATTTTTTCAGACGTGAATAAGTAACCTGTCTAAGTTGTTCTTTTCCTGTCAGCTTCTTTAATGGCGGGTCTCGCGCAAACAGTCGCGGCGCGTCCTCGGGACATCATTAACGAAACTAATGGCTGTTAAAGCAAAGCCAATAATTCCCACACCATCAGCATTCCAGCCATTTAATCCCCCCTCCATTTACACCTGAATGCGGCGAAAGGTAAGGCGAACATCTGAGAGGAGAGAGTCAGGGGATCAGGTGAGACTGGCGCCTGCTGTCCGCGTTTAGACAAACCCGCTGCGCGTGCACAATCATCATGATAAAGGGCTTTTGACGGCTCACAATGTCTCGCGCTTTCACATTAATTACGCTTTACATGCATTCCTTTACATGCAAGTCTCACTGAAACCACAGTAAACACGGTAAAACTCCAGTTCTCATGCTGGGGCAGTGATAATATCCGAGTAGGAAAAAAAAAATGATTTTCACACATGAAAATGTTTGTGATGTACATGCAACATACATTTTAAGCGTTTTTTTCTTTTTTTAAAAAAAAACACTTAAAATGTCTAGTGTGGCAACCATAGACATAATAAACACAGATTTATAAGTCTATGGCAGCAGGCTAACCATTGTGTGCACACAACTTAATGATTAACTAAAATAATCACTTCTAATCTAGTAATAATCAGGTTTTTAATCAAAGTTAAAAATACTGAAAAAAATATTTTATCACCAATATCACTATTTTTAGTTACATTTGAACTGAAAACGTGCATTTTCATAAACAGGTCAAACTATGTAGTCATGAGGGTCATCTCTGTTTTATGGCTTTCTTGTCATGTGATTATATATACACATAATGACAGGGGACACTTGACTTTTGGATCACCTACTAATCTATTGTACAGAAAATTGCCATATCAGCATGCAAAAACAACTTTATTTGACTTCTAAAGTCTAAATGTAACCTTATTGTGTAGTCACTTGCTTTCATTGGAAAGCGCATATATTTGGAGTCTAAATTACGCATGGGTGAACGTAGGCTGTTTGAAGACTGGAATTACACTTGGATCAATTCGAGCTTTTGTTGAAACGCCTTGGTAACAGTTTTGTATGTGTAGTACACAGATGATAGTGACATTGCGAGGGACACGCCTCCTCTCGGCCGCGCCCCCGCGGGGGGACGGGCACGTGCGTCACCAGCGCTTAAATGAGAGAGCGAGAGCGCAGTCCAGCACTGAGACACTGTGGACCTTTGGAGAGAGCGCGCACGGTGCGTTATATAGCGACTATATTTGGGAGCTCTGAACGTTGTTTGCTTCACTCACAAAATTGGTCCAGGAGCAGTATTCATTAGGTAGGAGGCGCTCCTGCCCGACACACTTTGTTCATGACTCTGGAAGTTCAATCGAGGAAAAAGCGCACCGACGTTTGACATCGCTTCAGGAGCAAGTGCAACAAATACAGACGAAAACCACAACTGAACACGCGCATTGACTCTTGGAAATGGCTTTACCTTGCCTTTTGCCTTCGATTTCAACGTTTGCAAACCAGAAGGAAAAACTTTGGGAGGATGTAAGTATCTGACACTTTTGTGCACTTCTAAATTGGTGAAATTAATTTGGGTAATGTGGGAAACCTAACCTCGGACGCGGTTGAAACTGGTAGAAACACATTCTAAGCGAGTATTTTCTTTTCCACTTTGTTTTTGCATAAGTTTGCAATAGACAAAATATTTTAAGTTTTGCTTATAAGGTACATTTATCTTGTTTTTTAAATTGTTTTATATATATATATATATATATATGATAAATTCAGGTTGATTGGGACACTTTTTCCAAGTCACCCTTAATTTTATCCCTCTGTGGTAAAACAAGATGAATTAACCTCTTTATGGCGAATTCAGGTTGATTGGGACATTTTTTCAAAGTAATCTCAATGGTAAAAAGTGTCCCAATCACCCTGAATTCATCCCTATGTAGTAAAACAAGTCATATATACATGCATGCATGCTTATAAGGTATCTATACGTATATGTAATTTCTGTATTAAAAAGAGATGCAAGAACAATTTTAGCAGATTGTCTTGTGATTTAAGGAGCTGATAACTTTGATGGTTAACTGTCATAAAATGCTTTCAAACTGAAGTAGTTCTAAACACCCTCCGTTCTGTTTTTGCAGAGGTGGAAATGTGAGGAGGACAAACCACTGAGCGGCAGCTGCCCTCCGCTCAACGTGGCACAGAACATGGACATTTGTCGTGGCCGCAAGGATGACGAGGATCTGAGCAATTATTTGGACCTGGAGTTTATCCTGGCCAACACAACAGGACCTCTAGAGGCGGGAGCCGAATACGTCTCGCACGCAGAGCCGTGCGGCCTGTACTCGACGGGAGCGTATGCGTCTCCGGAGCAGCCGCCTCCGCCGCCGTACGGGAACAGCCTCATGGCTGAGCTTCTGAGATCTGACATGGACAGTGCCTACGACGGTGCAATTCAGGGAAGATTCGTCATCAACTCCACTGGGTTCCCCAGACAGGACTTTGTTGATATCAAAGTCGAGCCGCCGATGGACGGTTACGGGCCAGTGATGGGCATGGTGCCGCAAAGCTGCCAAAAAATCAAACAAGAGGGCAACGTTTCATGCATGATGTCTTTCGAGCAGCCCAGGCTGGCCGTTTCCCCGCAGGCGACGGGGAACATGACGCCCCCGTTGAGCCCGGACGACTCCCATCTGCGCCAAGCCGCGTTTCCGCAGGGCTTCCATCACTCGCCTCCGGCCTACGCTCAAATGCAACTGCCCTACACGGCGCCGCACCAGTACGGCATGTTCGAGGAGGCCATCGGGATGCAACCCAACATGCAAAGGGCTCTCCTGACTCCCCCGTCCTCCCCGCTGGAGCTAATGGAGTCCAAACCCAAGCGAGGGCGACGCACCTGGCCGAGGAAGCGCACGGCGACGCACACCTGCACCTTCGCCGGCTGCGGCAAGACGTACACCAAGAGCTCGCACTTGAAGGCGCATCACCGAACCCACACCGGTAAGAGCGTGTCTAACTTCCCCTCTAATCCCCGCTTGTGTTTTTTAAACCACCTAAATGTGATCCTCTCGCTTTGATTCATCAGGTGAGAAGCCGTACCACTGCAACTGGGAAGGATGCGGATGGAAGTTCGCCCGCTCCGATGAGCTGACGCGTCATTTCCGCAAGCACACCGGCCACCGGCCGTTCCAGTGCCACCTGTGCGAACGCGCCTTCTCCCGCTCCGACCACCTGGCTCTGCATATGAAGAGACACCTGTGAGGACTGGATCCACATTAACTGCCTTATTTAATGACTTTAAAAAAATCGCCTGTTGTCGATAAAGAAATATATATCATCATACTTTTGTAACAAAGTAGCTGGTACTACATAGATTATGCAGAGCTCTTTTTAAAGGTCTGAAGGGCTGGTCCTATGAATCTGTGTCCAATTGGGAGACAGTACGGTGCCTTTCTGAAGCCGCAACGAGTGCAAAGCCTGACGACTAGCAAACCTCCAGTGGAAAATGCACGATGACAATGTTTTGCTCTTGAAACTGCCTTGCTATCATGCAACAAACAGCTGTGTGTTTGTTTTTTTGTTCATTTTGATACACTCTTAATTGCATGTGTACTGAAAGAAGCAAACGTCGGTAACACTTTACAATAAAGTCCCATCAGTTGACGCATTGTTACAGTATTTATTACTCGTTAATAACGTTAACTGAGATGAATAAATGCTTTAGAATGGTTATTGTAAAGTGTTGCCCTGTTGTACACTAGCACCGTATATGCACTGGGGCTTGAAGTCCTGGGTTTTTATAAGATTGTGTACATACATTTTATATTGTAAGTACTGTATTTATTGTAAATATTAAACTAAATTTGAATATATATATATATCTCTCGTGTCATTGCCTGTCATGTTCCGTCTGATATAAACTATTGGATGTGGGTTGCTTAGTCTCTTATTATGGGCTCCTTTGAAGCGACTGGAAAACGAAGTCCCCAGAAACTGGAGACGCTTATGGCGAGCGAGGGCCGCTGCACGAGTGCTATTCTTGAACCCCCACTCAAGCTTATAGTTTAGACCAAGATGCTTTCCAGCTGCGTCAGGTTGAGGCCAGCAGCCTGTGGCTTCTGCCTATAAATACAAACACTACATTTACATAATTACAGAGAGAGAATTTAGATGCGTCTGGACGGAGGGGCGCTCGGCTCTCTGCTGAAGATCCCAGACTCCAGAGACGCAGAAAAGACACGGACATCAAAGAGACTCCAGTGGTGCTTTGATGTCAAACGTGGAGGATGAAATACAAAATCTGCATATTTTGTAAAAATATTTGTTCAGCATCAACTCATTTCGCTCTGGGGTGGAAAGAATGGAAAAAAACATTTTGAGATTTATAAAAAAAAAAAAAAAATAATAATACAAAAATATAAACAGTACTGGTCAAAAGTTTAGACACACCTACTCATGGTATATTATTGCTATTTTTTATATTGTAGAATAAACAAAAATGGAAACGTATATATATAAATATTTAAGATATGGTGCAGTTCATCAAAAAAAAAAAAATAAAATAAAATGCTATATAAAAAATTAAAATGTATTAAATTATTCAAACGTGCATGCAGAATATATTAAAATATATAAAATTTTATGTGAAAAAATATAAAATAAAAATTTATTAAATTATTCAAACATCATGTGCATGACAAAATATATTAAAATATATATAAAAATTGTGAAAAAATATATATAAAATAAAATGTATTATTAAACATTTGCATGCAAAATATATTAAAATATGTAACATTTTACGTGATTATATGTATATATATATATATCAAATTATTCAAACATCATGTGCATGAAAAATATATTAAAATACATAAAAATTTTTGAAAAAATATATATAAAATAAATATATTAAAATATTTAGCATTTTATGTGATTATATATATATACATTATATATATATATATACATATACATATATATATATACTGTATATAAAAAAGTATCAAATTATTCAAACGTGAATGCAAAATATATTAACATTTTTAAAATGTATATATATATATATATATATAATCTGCATACAAAATATATTAAAGTATATTGCTTCTGAAGACGTGTACTTGTTCTGCATGCAATATATATATATATATATATATATATATATATATATATATATATATATATATATATATATATATATATATATTACACACACATATACATAATGAAAATGCTAAATAAAAATATAATGATGCATCAAATATGTATTATGTGCATACAAAACATATTAAAGTACATTAAATTCTTATTGAATGTTAAAAAGAGTGTAAATAAACGATCCAACCCTGTTCTTTTGTTTTCTAAGAGTTGTACTTGTTCTGCATAAGTGAATAATGTGTGAAAACAGGATAAGAGTTCCCTTTTACGCAAATTCAAGAAAAAAAAAAGAAGAAACGTGATCCTGACTATTATTAGCCGACTCAGTGAAGTGAAGCAGAAATCTCATTTCACTTTTGTGTGCCGATGATAGTAACTATTACTACCAATCTGACATGAACAGAAAACGAGCTTCTCCTTTTTCCCCTTCAAAGCAAAACACATATAAAGACTGTGTGTTTACTGTGATTACTGTATTTAACTGATTCCAAAGTAGAAATAAAGATTCACGTCTGTACAAAAACTATCTATTAGAGATGAGATATACTGCCAACTGTTTAAAGAAATATTACGTGAAACAACATGCAATGGCACTTTTTAAACCATGCAAATAAATAGTGATTTTGAACTTGTAAAAATTAAAAATGTCTGAAATCTGAACACATCCGTAGAGTTGGTCGTTAATCCCTGACCCCACTATTCAACCACTCAGCACTAAAACCACAACTAAACCCAAAGACTAGACTAGAATGTCTGGCAAAGCTTCTGAATGAAGCGCACGTGTGGATGGTTAAGTGATCGAGTGCAAAGAAAAACACAAATGAGGAACGAGCTGGAGCCTTATGTTTCTGTCACCTGAGCCCTTCTCATTTGTCCATCTTAAAATCAGCCCTTTCAGCGGCCTTCAGTAAATAAAATCTCACTCAGGAATTTCCTGTTATTCCAAATGGGGGTAATTAACATACCGAAGCTAAAATTCATGCAGCTGTTAAATTATTTTCACACTTAGATCTCAATCTTTCCAAGGACTCCATTTCAGTCCGGCTCGAGCTCGGACTTCATTCTTCCAGCTTGAGTTACTCGACGGATCCAGGAAAAACAGCAATTTGAAGCAGAAGCCGTTCACAGAGCATTTGCAAAAGACAAAGGTCTGATAGACGCACAAGAGCGAAGTGAATAAGAGCTCATTGATGCCGACTGTCACGACGTACAGGACGCTCGTCCATCACAGCGGGACTGGTACAACAGATTTTGCATTAGTAATAGTTAAACTCAACATCACTAACATGAACATGAGCAGATATGAAGTGTAGCAGGTGCACACAGATCTGATCTGAATGCTTCTCAAGCCGTCTGGTTTTGTCAACCGGTGGATCTGAGGACAAAAACGGCCTAATGCAATTAGAAATGCGATCATTTCTTTTGATTCTGAGAAGAAATGGTTTTGACATGTTGTTCACTCCAACAAGAAAAAAATATATATAAAATAAAATGTATTAAATTATTTAAACGTGCATGCAAAATATATTAAAATATATAACATTTTATGTGATTATATATATATATATATATATATATATATTACACTGATTATACATATATATATATATATATATATATATATATATATATATATATATATATATATATATATATATACACATACACTGTATATAAAAAATGTATCAAAATATTCAAACATCATGTGAATGCAAAATATATTAACATTTTTAAAATTTATATATATATATATATATATATATATAATCTGCATACAAAATATATTAAAGTATATTGCTTTTGAAGACGTGTACTTGTTCTGCATGCAATATATATATATATATATATATATATATATATATATATATATATATATATATATATATATATATACATAATGAAAATGCTAAATAAAAATATAATGATGCATCAAATATGTATTACGTGCATACAAAACATATTAAAGTACATTAAATTCTTATTGAATGTTAAAAAGAGTGTAAATAAAGGATCCAACCCTGTTCTTTTGTTTTCTAAGAGTTGTACTTGTTCTGCATAAGTGAATAATGTGTGAAAACAGGATAAGAGTTCCCTTTTTCTTTTGATTCTGAGAAGAAATGGTTTTGACATGTTCTTCACTCCAACAAGAAAAAAAAAAACAACAATTTCTAGTGCATCCAGATAAATATATGTTTGACATTTATTAAAACACTGAAAAGCAGCACATTGTGAAATCGTTTTCAACCCTTTTCCACAAAAGAAACAAAACACGTAAAAACAATGAAGGTCAGTAGAATCTTCAACATGATAAAAGAGAGAAAATCAAAGCCATATAAACACCAAAATTTACTTCTCTAGCATAAAAACAATCCATAACCTGCTGATTTTAGTGTTGAGTATCACAGATGCAATAAATATATGAATATATAAGAATGAGCTCAATATACAGTATAAGGCTTCACTTCAAGCAAAATATGCTTCTCAAACTATTTCAAAAACTAAATCAAAGTGGGCAGAGGTCCTTCTGTGTGCTGGTCTGTTTGATTTGGAGTCATCTAGAGGATCTGATTAAGATTTAAAGAGTTAAAAACAAATACAGCTCAAAGTGATTATTACAACATCTTTGAAGAAACATGAATAGTGCAAAACCCAAATGAAAAGCATCACGGCAGATTCCTTCATTTGATCTTAATGTGGCTAATGACACTTGTGTGATATTAAACAGTACGTGCAACCGGGATGAAAAATGGGATCCAGAAGGATTTGTTGGGAATGCATTGATTACACAGGTTTATATGTAAATTTAGACATCAGATATGATCATATAATGCACTGACGGTGGGTAAAGGTCACGGATTTAGTAATTCATCCATCTTATTTAAGCAAACATCTGATCGAGACTTTCTCTGGTGGATGAAGCTGATTGTAACCAATGTATAAAGCACTTCGGATACAGTCAGAGGCTGATATTTATTACGATACTGATGATGTGCATAAATAAATGCCTGAAGTGCACAAGAGACCTCGCTCATATGACCTACAGTATTTGGTAAAGCTGTATATAATCTTTGCAAAGCATAATTGAGTGGTTGAGCACTTCATTGGTCCAGGGTTCTTCAAAGGTTGATGCGCTACAACAAACAGCAAACCTGAGTGATCTTCAGGAAGAGCTTGTGATCGGGGGCTCATGCAAAAACTTCATCTGAAAGCTTAAGGTGTTGTCTCGTTGAAGGATTGAATCCAAAGTGTAGCAGATTCACGTTCTGGGCATTTCAGATCGACTGAGGGCGAGAGCCAGTTCCAGGTCTTGTTGTTCCTGTAGGCGGAGCCTCCGGATACGCTCCGCCTCCTCTCTCTGGCTCTCACGTTTGGCCCACTCGAGCTGCTGCGTCTCATTTCCGAACTGAACCGGAAAATAAACGTCATTACAGAAGTTATAAATCATCACACAGCAGAATGCATCACTGTAGGGCTGGGAGAGATATCGCAAAATATATCAATTAACATTTTTTAGGCTTGATGAGCTCAATATTTTTGCCGTTTGCTCTGAAATGTTTTAAAAGAGCGATTATTTTTTTTAAAAACAAACTTTGCGAAGTAAATTATGACAGCGATTTTAAAAGGCGATTAAAAAATTCTAGGTTTGCTGTGCTTGTTTGTAGGGCTGCACAATTTGGCCAAAATGTTGATTAAATATCAATATTATTATTATTATTATTACTAGATAAAAATATAAAATAAGATATAATTACTCTTGTAATATTTCACTGTAAAATTAAACAGAGTATACATTAAATCTGTAAAATTACACTTTAGTTTAGGGTCCAATTCTCACTATTAACTTACTATGAACTATGACTTTTGCCTCAATAAACTCCTAATTACTGCTTAATAACAGTAAGGTAGTTGTTAATTTTAGGTATTGTGTAGGATTAAAAATGTAGAATATGGTCATAAAGCACATATTAATGCCTTATTCTGCATAAGTCCTAATAAACAGCCAATATCCTAGTAATATGTATGCTAATAAGCTACTAGTTAAGTGAGAATTAGACCCTAAACGTAAGTATTTCCACTAATATTTATGGCTGTCGTAATATCTTCATTTTCAAATGTTAAACCATGAAACCGCAGGGAGTTTGAAGGTCCGTTCACACCATGGATGATAACTATACCATTAACAATAAAAATATAGTTCTAAAAATCGTTCTGAATATAAAAGAATAGCAGAATCCACACAACTATAACAATATTGACGGCACAGAGAAACAATGTCGTTGGAATCACTTTAAGAGCGATTTTTTTCCAGCTGATGAATGATAAAAAAAAACATCGACAGCCAATCAGAATCAATCCTGCTTTAAAGAGTTCCAGCATTTGAAACGTTTGAAACGTACGGAAGAGGATTAGGGCCAAGCAATAATAAAAAAATAAAACCATCTCGAGATTAAAGTTGTTAAATTTAGAGAAAAAACTCGTTAAATTTCAAGAAAAAAGTCGAGATAAAATGTTGAGAATAAACTCATTAAATTATGAGAATAAAGTCATTAAATTACGAGAAAAAAGTCGTTAAATTATGAGAACAAATTCGTAATTTAACGAATTTGTTCTCAACATTTTATCTCGACTTTTTTCTCGAAATTTAACGACATTTTTCTCATAATTTAACTAATTTGTTCTCGTAATTTAACAACTTTTTTCCTCATAATTTAATGACTTTATTCTCAACATTTTATCTCGACTTTTTTCTCGAAATTTAACATTTTTCTCATAATTTAACGAATTTGTTCTCGTAATTTAACGACTTTTTTCTCATAATTTAATGACTTTATTCTCAACATTTTATGTCCATTTTTTTCTTGAAATGTAACGACATTTTTCTCATAATTTAACGAATTTGTTCTCGTAATTTAACAACTTTTTTCCTCATAATTTAATGACTTTATTCTCAACATTTTATCTCGACTTTTTTCTCGAAATTTAACGTCATTTTTCTCATAATTTAACGAATTTGTTCTCGTAATTTAACGACTTTTTTCCTCATAATTTAATGACTTTATTCTCAACATTTTATGTCGATTTTTTTCTTGAAATGTAACATTTTTCTCATAATTTAACGAATTTGTTCTCGTAATTTAACAACTTTTTTCCTCATAATTTAATGACTTTATTCTCAACATTTTATCTCGAATTTTTTATTGAAATGAAAAAATTCGAGATAAAATGAAAAGCATTGAAAAGCATTCACACCAACTCACGATGTTGTTGTTTAGAATAAACAACAACATCGTGAGTTGGTGTGAATGCTAATCTTTTTTGGTGTGAACAGGCCTTTACTCTGAAACTCATAGCACATATATTAATTTAATTAAATTGGAGCCTTTGCAATTTGATTATCTGGTCCAATCTTCAACAAAACTAGAGATCGGTTTTTGTTTTCATGTCAACATGTTTTAAAAGTTGGGGTTTAAAGTCCCCCTGTGGTGAAAAGTTTTTATTGCTGTTTATATGTCTATGTGGTGTTTTTAATATGATTTAAGACAAACCATGTGGAAGATTCAGAAGTCAAGACCACTGCAGTGTATTTTCTCTTTAAAACTGCAGTGAACCAAAAACGCAGTTTGAGATCGCTGGTGTTTCTGACGTCACAAACTACCTTGTAACTAATCACGTCAATGAGTGGATTTCTGAACTGGTGTGAGTGAGTGGAGGCGGGGGTTAATTTGCATATTCATAGAACCGTGAATACTAAATGAGGAAAGGGTGTAGATTTACAATCAAGTCATTTTGGGGCCAGTTGTTCAAAAAGTTTAATCTGGATCAGAATGATCTGGATCTGGAAATCCCATGTTTTGCTATGTAGGATCAATTAATCCATCTTTCTTTTGTGCTGTTTTTTTAAAGAAAAATCGGATTGGATCACCCTGATCCAGATACACACTTCTTCAGATGACCAAATCTGGATTACTAGAGCTCTATGGAGCCATGCTAGGACATGGTGATAGAAGGAATATGAGATGGAGGAAAAAACATTTCAATGATTTTACGATCTCTCAGAAAAGTTCGGTGTAGCGTTCACCCGAGAAACTTTGCGTTCGCTCACAAGGAATCTTGACTGGCTCATCTCTTATGATTGTGCCAATGTAGTTTACAAACAGTGATAAAAAAACACTTTGAATTAAATATAGTATTTTTGTTGGATATTTACAGCTGTTTGGGGATTATTTAAATGGCACCAAAATCTCTTTTTTAATTTACAGTAGTGTTTACTTCTAATTTATTAAGAGCAAAATAAAAAGATGTATGTATGTATATTATATGATAAAAAATATATATTATTTGACCAGTTTTAAAGTTTTATTACATTTTTGTTCCTGGAATCCACCCTTCTGATGTGATCAGATATTTTGGATCAAAGATATCCCAATCTTACTAAAAAGTTTTGAACAACTCAAACTAACAATTTTATGCAGATCAAAACCAAGATTGGATTTTGTGATCTAATCTGATTTCAGAATCCTTTTTTCCTTTTAAACAACTCATTTTCAAGATTTGATCCAGTCCGATAGCCGAAATCCAATCAGATTACTTTTGAACAACTGGCCCTTGATGATTAAAGCTTAGTTTTAAGGGATAAAATTATTGACTACAAGGGGACTTTAAAAGAATTAATATTTAGTAATATTATCGATTTGAGAGCACTGACCCTATCAGATGAGAAAAAAAAAAATAAACTTGAGCTGGATAATGTCATGAAACAAAATAAATGTAATTTAATAACTCACTAAGCCATTTCGCAATTTCAGTTTTATTTCGATTAATTGTGCAGCCCTACTTAATAGCTAAAATAAAAGCGCATCAAAATCACCACAGTATTCGTGATATTGTTTGATTTTACACCACCAGTAAAAGCCTCATGAATACGGACTATTCAATATATCGCCCAGTCCTCATATCAATCACATAACAGGGTGAATTTAAAAAATAATTTGCACACAATTATGTAATATCTAATCTGATGTGACTTTTTTCTTTTTAATTTGTCAAAAACAGCATCATTTACATCATCTGTTGTGCAACCAGTGACTGAAAGCGAAGAAAGAAACCAAAGCCGTGAAGCCTTTGGTTTCCATCAAATGTAAGTTACTTGTGGCCCAACACACAGTGAATGAAGTCAAATCATCATCAACTAATTCTGTTTATGAGATTCATTACAAAATAACATATATTAGAGGAAATATACAGAGGGCCTAGAAGTATTTGGTCACTTGAAACTGTCTGAATGTGCTTGCATTAGACAGAATATCAAATCAAGTGTCATTTATTGAAAAGAAAGTGTACAAACACACTTTGCAATCAAAAGTGAAGTCAACCAACATCACATATTGCTTAAAAAGTGTATTTACATTTATTTTAGTGATAAATAGCACAACTAATACTTGATCTAATGCAATGGCATTCAGATATTTTCAGTGCAATATCAGTGTGTAAATATTTTAGGAAAAGAAAATATTTTCTAATGCCCAACATGAACTGAACTATGTCTTGTCTAGCCTAGTCTTTTCTCACTGTGGTTGGTCTACCCATCTTACATTTGCTGCTGATGTTTTAAAGAGCTTCAATATGAGGTCTGATTTCTCAGGGTGATTTGTGAAGGGATTTGTGTGCACGCAGGGTGGAGTAGGTGTTTCATGGTTGACACAAACACATGCAGAGCGCTCAGATGTGGTCAGCAGACCTGTGATTCACCTTACCTTCATGTGTTCGGGGCCTGGGAGAAAGACAAATTACAGCACATTTCTAAAGAGAAGCACGGCAAACAAAGCCTCATGCAACATGCAAAACTGCTTCTGCACTGCATGGCACAGCACACAAAAACAAACACCGCACCGCAACACAGCTAATGGAGCAAAGATGTGGTTTTAGGTCAGTTGAGCCACTTGTGGCCTGACCTGGATTCGCCCCTGATGATATTTCAAATTCAGATGTTGAAAATGCCCCAATTATGCTTTCTGGGATATTACCTTTCATGTAGTGTGTTATATAATGTAGCTGTTTGTGAATGCAAAAGGTCTGCAAAGTTTTAAAGATCAAAGTGCACAACAAATAAAGTTATCGAGCCCTATGTTAACGGTCTATGCGCATGAAGCGCATGGCACAGGTGCACTTAGGGTGTGTCTGAATCCACTTTTGCCAGTTTAACGATGGAAAAAACGGTCTGTGCGCAAGATGGGTGTGAATGCACTTGCTATTTAAACAACGTGGGCGCTGGACATGAAAATGATAACTGCGTCAGGCTGAAACTAGCAAAAAAAGCGCATTGAGCCGGGTGTATGATAGGGCCCTGAATCTTCAATCGAACCATTTTCAGACTCTTTTAGAAATGAGGTGATGTTGCAATGTATATTATGAGAAAATTAAAGTGTTTTTTGCCCTTTGATGCATGCAAATCTATTGTAGGAGACTCCAAAACAAATTTAGGAATCTTCAAAATAGTATAATGGGGCACTTTAACTATTAAAGATCTTTACTGTTTAATCCTCATATTGTCAACGAGGTTGTGCAAAATAAATGCAGCAGTGATACTTGTGCACTTTTTTTTTTTTTTTTTTTATTGTGGAGCAATGTTTTTAGCAAATATACTTAAGTCATTTGAAATTGATTTTATATTTTCATCCAAAAAGCGTTTAAATGAACATAAAGTAACTGTGACACTGTGGTGAAAACAGTTGCCACTGCATGTCAAAAAACAGGAAGTGTTTTGGTAAACGCTTCTCACTTTTCTAGACCAAAGTGTCATTCTGAGGTCATATTATCATGATGCGTTGGTAAGGTCACTTGTATGCATAGTGTAGTTCAGGCATATGAAAGGGCATTTAAAACCATCAAAAACATTTTTACCACAAGAGTCATGATTATCCAAGTTTTTGGTGTCAAACATGCTAAAGTAGTTTTCATATATAGATTTCTGGATTAAATTGAAGAAAATAATATTGCACTGGCTAGAGTTGCTGCAGAAACCAGTGAAGAGCTAACATGTTATTTTATTTCCTAGTAAAAACAAAAAAATTTAATTAAAACAAAATACATTTGCTTAAAAAAATTGTAAGATAACATAGACTGTCTTGTTTTTAGATTACATATCTGGAATTAAATGTAGTTTTGTGCCATATTAACATTTTTTTTGTCTTGTTCAAAGTATAAATTTATCAAAGGTTAGTGAGATTTATGGTTAAAACAATTTTTAGGATAAATCAAATAAGTCAATTGATTTTAAACCTTGTTATGGATGAATATGATGTTGAGTATGATGTATGACTTGTGTGAATATGATTATGAAGGATGCTTGTTAAACATCAAACAGCTGCTGCTCAAGTGTCCTTCAAACCACATTAGTGACTACCAATATAAATTGTATGGAAATTATTAAATTTTTAACCAGGAATTGTGCATGGAAATATGCATTCAAATCAGAATGTAACAAAATTATTATCTTCCACTATTTTGTCACAAAAACCAGAAATTATATTATGGTGAACTAACTTTAAAAAGTCTGACCCATGTGTGTTCATGAGTGAAATCAAAGGTTTGGTCCAATCTTCAACACCAGGTTTGTTCCACTACAGAACTTCCTCTTGTTGTTCCTGTTCAGCTGCATCATCATCATTAAGCACCAAAGACCTAGAGTAACCTAAAACTAGAGATCAGTGTTTTGTTTTCAAGTCATTTCAAACATGTTTTAAACATGTCTTGGGGTTTAAAAGACAATTAATATTCAGTAATATTATCGATTTTAGAGCACTGACACTATCGTAGGCCCTATGAAATCCGTTTTATTTTTTCCCAAATTCCGTTTTTTCCGTTTTAATTTTTCTGGATTCCGTTTTTTTTCCGTTTTATTTATTTTTTGACTCCATTTTAATGGTTAAATTAAATTTAAGTAATCAAAAAGCATGTGTAATTAATTGAAATAATGAGTCTTGTCCAATTTACCAACAATTTAATAAAAGTTTAACAAAAAAATTACATTTTTTTTTTTTAGGGCCCTATGATAAACGTTTTATTCTTTCCCCTCAAATTTTATTTTTACTAAATTCTGTTTTCTGGATTCCATTTTAATGGTTTAATTCCATTTTAATAATCAAAACGCATGTCTAATTAATTGAATTCTTAAAAACAACAATATTTATTAATTAAAAAATACATTTTTATGATTTTTTTTCAGAAGTTCTGTTGTGCATTTAAATTTTTCTGGCAATCAAATGAACACATACCATTTAATTTATTTTTTAATCATGAAATTAATCTTTTTTTGTCAAACAATGTGCTGCACAACAGAGCTTTACTATTAAAATTAAAACATGGAAGAAACACTGAGATTATTGTTTAAAAATATATTTTAATAATTTATTGTTAAATTAATTTATCTAAATTCTACTGTACAACAGTAATATGTTTCTGTCAAGTTAAATCAAACTTTTATTTTGACGGTTTGCCAAGAGCTTTGAGTTTCTCTGTGTTTATGACGGTAGTTTTCTCAAACGAAGCGGTTAAATGCTGATGAAGTGACTTTCAGAGCAGCTCTGGAGATGAATTCGTGCGTTCATATAGTGAGGCGACAGAGGACGAAAACACAGCGAGCGTCACACGTGCTTCAGCGTGCATGCGCCGCCGCGCGAGTGTGTGTGAGGTAGATGAAACCGCGCACACAGGCATGCAGGATTCATGTTTAAATAGTCTTTTTGCGGTTTAATATTCACAGACACTAGTCTATAGCGCGATTTAATTTAAGTGTACTGACCTGCTTTTAATTCATTAATCAAAAATTTGACAAATTCCGTGACATTCCGCGTTATATAGTAAATTCCGTTTTTATGAATGGATTCCGCGATTCCGTTATCGCAGAAATTATAGGGCCCTACTATCGGATGAGAACAAAACTTGAGCTGGATAATGTTGGCACTATTCTGGATAAATTTTTTGTTTAAATTAGAGATCATAACTCTCCCACGATTCTGAATAAACAATGAAACAATATAATGTAATTTACTAAAGGTTCCATTTAAAAATATTTAATTCATTTTAACAATTTATTTATTTATTTTTAAAATCAGTTTGAATGAATGATTCAATGACTCTCATAAATATTTCACTTGTTTAATTTCTGGATGAATCAACTTTTTTGAACGAATCTCTTGAATAAATGATTCAATGACAAATACATTTTTAACAGTCACTTGTCGCCACCTACTGGTGTAACGATGTAATCATTATTTGAAGCGTGAAGTTACTTTCAAAAGATCACTCTATTATTTACTCTATTTATTATATTATTTCGTATCACTTCCGTAGACATCAGTGTTTATATCCTAACTATAAACATTTATCTCAGTACTTCTGTGATCATTTGAATTACTGTAACACAGAAATAACGATACTGTGTGGTTGAAAAGACTGTTGTGAAGCCGTTTCATACAGTTTCATGGCAATGGCTCTCTCTGGTTCAGAACGCAAATCTGAATGTTCGCTGTGATCGTACTTATCAAAGGTTTGAGAGACATAGACGAATTGCTGTCATAGCTAAATTTAACTTTTTTCATAGTTGACGAACTTTGCAACAGACACTATTTTTGAACTTGCGTTGAATCAAAACTGAATTAAATTGAACTGAATAATGACTCTTCTGTAGAGCTTCTTTATAGCTGAAAATGAAGTTTGAAAACGTTGAAACAATATGTACTGTTTAAAGTGCTATATAAGTTAAATGCATCATAAAAGTGTTCCTGTGACTTGCGTACAATATATCCAAAGACTTCTGCAGTCATATGATGGCAAAGACATAGTCGTATGGACTAATATTAAAGTACAAATACATATTTTGTGTTCCACAGAACAAAGAAAGTCATACAGGTTTGGAACAACACGAGGGTGAATACATGATAACAGAATTATGTAAAGCAAGGCATGATTTTGACATTAACATGTGCAGGATGATGCAGACAGGCAAAACGGCAGCAAAGGAAGCAGCGGCGGCGAATATTGGCATGAAGCGGAAGCAGGTACAACTACAAGCTGAACAGAAATGGGGTGCTAAAACGATGACAGCAGAAAGAGAAACTAGCTAGATGGAGACGATTTAGATGGCATGATGCTGGACTTACAGCTCTTAAGTCTGTAAACCCTGTGGACGGGTTAACCGCAGATCGTAACGAAGAGGACGAGGAGACGGGTCCTCTGTCCGTATGCGTCTTTCGAACAGCTGGAGCACCAAACCCTTGATTATGAACCACTGAACCGCTATGTGTGACGGCCGAATTCTTCCCTGAAATAGTGTCAAAGGAAACAAAGATGACTCCCAAAACACCAACAAAACAGTTCAGGTACAGGACAGATCAGTAAAAATGACAAAAAGTTCATTCAGTCCTGTAGAATTTGGTCAAAAGCAGCAGAACTTTATTTTTCTGATTACTTAGTCAAGTAAGAGCACACCTCACATGATTTGACATCAACATTTAATCTAATATAAGGAGTGATTGAGTGGCTATTTATATGCAGTTGCTTTAATAAAGTCCAGTTGCTTTCGTCTCAATTCTGCAATGACTTGGATGAAAAAGACCTTCACAAACTGATTAAAAGGCTCTAGATGCAGGACACCCTTGATATGTGAGAGAAAGTGACAGAAATCAAGAAACAGAAGAAAGCAAAATGTAAAAGTCTGAGAACAATCACGTGTGATTTACTTTAACGTGAATTCAGCTTCATTTGCCTCAAGAAAATATCTAGAGAAGAGGGCTGACATATGCGCAAATCCAAATATTGAGAAAATAGTACATTACTGATTATATTAACTTAACTATAGAGGGTGTGCGTGACGTCACCGTTGGCCAGAATGACTGCGGTTACGCCCACTTTGTGGCAAAAAGACTCTGCCAGCATTGGTTTTCAAAGTGATTACCGCAAAAAACACACAAAACACATCTAAAATGGGAAAAAGCTTTGCGATTGACTGTACAAATAGATTTGACAAGAAATCTGAAGTATATTTTTACAGACTGCTGAAAGCTACAAAAAAAGAAGCAATGGCTTGCTGCAATTCACAGAAACAACTGGACTCCAAGCAGCGAAATGTGGATTTGCAGTTATCATTTTGTGTCAATATGTTGAATTTTGGGGTAAAAATCTGTTATATATTGTATTGACAACTCAATCAAATATTTATTATCTTATATTCTGCATAATTGGATGTTTTTAAATAAATATTGACAAAAACTGTACAAGTTTTAGGGTTGGACGATATGACGATATATATAACATTGATTGCCTGGATTTAGACCTACCATATTGTATTCATATAACGTGTTCACAGGCAAATTTGCTTGATGTATTTCCCTGGCATTGAAATAAGGCACATATAAATGTCAGGAAACACGATTCCTGGCTTCATGTCAATATCCAGGGATTACTGGATCTTTGGTAAGTTGTAACAGGAACACTATCAAATCCAATTTTAGTTTACTCGTTTGTTTTACTCATGTTTTCGCAGTTTCCCTTATTAAATTCAGTCATGCAGCAGCTCTTTTGCCACTCAGTCCGACTGAGGGGGCGTGTTCTGGCGGGAAAGTGAGGTCAATGCATTCTGTGTTTTTCTCCACAAAGTACCCATGCAATGCTGATTTACAATTTTTACAAAATAATGCATCTTAAGCCCCAAGTATACATCAGTTTTTACATGTACACAAGGATCCATGTACAAATTTCTTCACCAGAATAGCCATTATGAAATACAAAGGCATTTTTATTGATCATAACTTCTGGAGAAAAATAGCGCAGACACTAGACAAAGATGAAACTTTCTAGAGCTCATGCGTCGACCGCCTGCATTCGCACACGCTATGAAATGGAGTATACTTAGAAAGGCTACGCATATGCAAGCGTTCGCGTAAAAAAACAAAGTATAATTTGGTCACTGTAAAATTCCAACCTACCTTTTGGAGCAGATGTTTAAATATCTTTGATTAAATGAGTGCTTTAGTTGCACAGAAGCCCATGAGCCCTGCAGTGACTGACATCTATTCGATTAGGCCCATATTCACCAGCGGTGCACCAACACAACTGCAACGGTTTCACTTCTTCAAACTATGAGCAATATTTACAAACCATTAAAAACAGCCAACAGCAACCACAACCCACTACACTATCCAACCAGATTTAAATGAACTTAAATGTGATTAAAGGTGAATCTTACAAAACCTGTCAAGAGCAAGAAGAAATGGAAAAAAAACAATATATATGCAATTGAAGTCATTTAAAAAATAAATAAATAAATAAATAAATAAATAAATAAATAACTATATATATATATATATATATATATAAAAAAAAAATATATATATATATATATATATATATATATATATATATATATATATATATATATATATATATATATATATATATATATATATATATATATTTTTTTTTTTTTTTTTTTTTTTTTTTTTTAATGACTTCTTTGCTTCATGTATAATGTTCATTTATACATTATACATATACAAATGTTTAATTTTCAGCATAAAAATATTACAACAGGTATTTTTCCATTAAAATATAACGATTTTATGCTGATTAACTTAAATTATACACACACATATATACACACACATAAAAATATTGGCCATATATGGCCATTACATTTGGCCATTTTTTACATTGTGACATTATGGCAATTAAATGCATTTTACATTATATTATATACATTTAAAATGTAAAGAAAATATTTTAGAGGTTAACATATTTAAAAAAAGTTTAAATGTCACAAACCAAAACAATCTTAATGGCAATAAAATTATTTGGCTTTTGTGTGATTTTCATGAGATTCACCTGAAAAGAAAGTAAAGAAAAACTGAAATAGCTCACAAAGGAATGGTAGTAACATTTATATCCTCCAAATCTGCACTATTAATATGTTGAAAGTGTTCAACAGGATCATTCAAAGTGAAAATGCACAAAAGTCTAAACTGAGAAGCTACAAAGGGTCATATAGATTAGAACTGTTCTGTATTTACAGTTCCAGAGGGGTGTGAGAACCTGGCATAAACATATTTAGCCAACCGTGGGAACACTGGTGCTGAGTTTAAGGGTGTGAACCGCGAACTTTAGAGGAACTCACTTCTCTACATCTCTCACACCACTACACAGGCTTCTTATGCCATGGAGAGGAAGGGCTTTTTTCTTTCTTAACTCAGAGATAGTAGCGAAACTACCAACGCCCCACCCATGCCCTTTCTGTGCTGTTATAGTAGAAAACAGACCACAAACAACACTAAACAATCCCCTGCATTAAACACAAGAAAGAATTATTAGTGTAAACACCTCGCAGTAAAGGTTAAGCATCGGAATATTCTTTGCCTAAAAACGCTGAATAGAGAGTGTAAACATGTATGTTGGTGTTAGAGGTGACATCAGTGTTTATGAGAGACTTCTGGACCATGTTCAAAACAAACTGAACAAGTCAGATCTCCATCTTAAGATGTATTTGTGCCTGAAACATATGAGTGTGTGAACACAGACACTTCTAATGACTTTAATTAAATTAATGACAAATTATACAACTACTATATCCATCTTTATCTGCATGCATACACTCACGTAAAACTTGATTTCACTCACAGCTGTTACATTCACTCACACATTCATAATTTTATTGCATAATCAACATTACAAGGGGCGAAGATGTAAATCTTCGATGCATCTTCTGCTAAATGAATAAAAGATCTAACCTACCCACCGTCAGGTAACCACTACACCACTGATTACGCTGCAGGAAACAGAGATTGACAATGTGGACTAAAACAGCAGCTGAGAACAGACTTTGATAATGCGACGCATTAAGATGAACGGATGATTCGCCTTTTCTACATGTGGATGCAGGTCAACAAGGCTGTTTAAAAGGACTACACAAAAATAGACATGTGAACACATATGAATGTGTGACAACAGACTTTCTCACGTATGCACACCTTGCAAATACACACAAACACAGAGTGTAATCATTTACTCTATCAGTTAGTTAGCCTCAAAATGAACATTTTGTCATTATTTACTCACCCTAATGTCATTCTAATCCTGTTTTTGTATTGCTACACTACTGTTCAAAAGTTTGATTTTTTTATTTTCTGTTTTTCAAAGTCCCTTCTGCTCACCAAAGCTGCATTTATTTGATAAAATCAAGTAAAAAAATATACTAAAAATTGTGAAATATTATTACAGTAAAAATAGCTGTTTTCTATGTGAATATATTGTAAACTGTAATTTATTCCTGTGATCAAAGCTGAATTTTCAGCATCATTACTCCAGTATTCAGTGTCACATGATCCTTCAGAAATCATTCTAAGATGCTCATTTGCTGCTCAAGAAACATTTCTGATTATTACCAGTGTTGAAAACAGTTGTGCTACTTCATATTTTTGTGGAAACCATGATATATTTTTTCTTTGATGGATGTCTTTACTGTCACTTTAGATCAATTGAATGTGTCCTTGCTGAATAAAACTTAATGACCCCAAACTTTTGAACGGCAGTGTATATGCTTTCATTGTATGGAAAAGAGAAGCGTGAACATTCTGCCAAACATCTTTTGTTTTCCACAGAGGAAAGAAAGTCATATAGGTTTGAAACCAACACGAGGGTGAGCAAATCTTCATTTTGGGGTGAAATATCCCCTCATGTAGACAAATAAACCTGCAGCTGTCTGTTCTTTGACTGCATGACGCTGCAGTGGCTGATTATCTCGTGCCAAGGCCACTCTTATCTTCCCTGTCACAGCTGCCCTATGATGATCACAACACACTGATGCGTTTTGATATCGCCAAAATGGGGAAGCATTTGACTTTCCATTATCAGACTCACAGTGCATGATCTGTCATATTATTTAGTTTGTTGCCACATTATGAAATATGATGTGGGTTGTGAAATGCGGTCCAAGTCTGAAGGTGTTTATAATTAAAACTTGAATTATTAATTGTAAGAACACTCCAGGTTCAATATAAATCATGCTTTACCACAGAAAATCATTTTATCACTACAAGATGTACAAGCAAAAATTGTGCACTTACAACGGAACAAGTCTAGACATTAAACTAGAATCTGAAAGTATCGCCAATCGACATTGTATGAGTTAACTAGCAGTTGGACCAGTGTGATAAAATCACTAAATAATCTGGTTTGCATAAAGTTATATCCAATAACTCCTCTCTGGACTATGTAAAGACAGTAAACTCAATTGGCATGTGGCAAGATTCGCAGAAAAGTTTGTGATGCAATTGTTTACTAGTGTTGTTAACTAAAACTATTAAAAAATGGTTTTGGTCATTGAAATAAAATAAAATAAAATAAAATAAAATAAAATAAAATAAAATAAAATAAAATAAAATAAAATAAAAGAAAAGAAAAGAAAAGAAAAGAAAAGAAAAGAAAAGAAAAGAAAAAACGTAAACAACAAATCTTAAATTAAACATGCTGTATATAAAAATTAAAGCTAATTCAAAATATTAATAAATACTATAATAGTACAGAAATAATAGTAAAACAACACTAACATTTACATTAACCAAATAATAATTTTTAAGGAAGAATTATTAGAAGGACATTACAAACATATTCGTGTTTTAAAACTGAAGGACAAGTTTTCTGAATATTGAGTTTAGATCTGAATTAACCTGTAATGTTTTTGATGGTTAGCATATAGTTTGTGTCTGGTTATATGTGTCTACAGTTGTAAAACCTTCTGAAATTTCGTCTCTGTCTAGAAATAATAACAAATCAAGCATATATCAAAACATCCTAAACCCATTCTAAGGATTTAATTTAAAATAAAGATTTTCATCTAGACATTACAGTTATTAAATGCAGTTAGTTGTTAATGTGCTGCTCACAACAAGCACTTCATATTATAATAAAATTACTGTACCATATAAAAATGTCATTCTTTGTTAACCACATAAGATAAACGTCATAATGC
>NC_063060.1:2310216-2455216 GCF_018812025.1 Megalobrama amblycephala | reverse complement strand
ATTTGTTTCTTTTCACTGTCACAAAATGTTTCAACGTTTTCTTGGAAATAGTGTTTTAACAAAAGCCAATGACATCATCCTCTAGTAGGAAGTGACATCATTTTAGAGGGTAATCAACAGCACAAACATCAGTGCTTTTAGTGCAGTCAATAGATCTGATGAATTATGGGATGTTTTGTGTTGTTAGCCGATTTGTGTCTCTAAAACATTCATCATGTTTGATCAAATTACACCAGTTAGTTTGACAATCTAAATTTTAATTCACTCTTTATTTCCGGTCTGTTCATTTTTATCCTGTAAATAATCTAATAAATCTAACAGCAACCAAAAGTTTGGGGTCAGGGAGATTTTTAATGCTCAATGTCACCAAGGATGCCTTCACTGGATCAAAAATACAGTAAAAACAGTAATATTGTGAAATATGATTGCAATTTAAATAAACGGAATTTTCAGCATCATCACATGATTCTTCAGAAATCATTCTAATATGCTGATTTGCTGCAAAAGCAACACTTCTGATTACTATCAGTGTTGAAAACAGTTTTTTCTGGAGTCTTTGATGAAAATAAAGATCAAAAGAACAACATTTATTTGAAATATAAATCATAAATGTCTTTACTGTCACTTTTGATCAATTTAAAAGCTACAACACAGTTCAAAAGGTTCATTACAGGAATGACCCAATTATGAACACAGACAACAATGTTAATTTAAGACGCGTGTAAAGAAGAGTGAAAAAAGACGAGCTATTGTAAGTCGGTTTGTTTGCTGTGAGAAAGCTGAGCTAGTAAAACGCGTGTGAGTTTCCTGCATGCATCTGTAAGTGTGAGACCACTAACAGCTTAGAACACACTCTCTAGTGTTCCCGTAAAAAGAGTTATTTCAGGAGCACGTCAGTCTGCGTGTTTCCCATAAATGAACCCCGCTTCCTCCAACGGGACGCGCAGAAAGAGCTTACCTGTTCACCGTGTGAGGTGGACGTGAGAAAAACAAGACCAGGGCATAGAGAAACACAGAGAGAGAGAGAGAGAGAGAGAGAGAGAGAGAAGACCGCTGTCTGATTCCAGCAGCACCGTCCTGACACTCGGACTTTTCCGTTACATTCAGCAAACAAAGCATTCCCTGTTCGGACGGGACTATTTTCGGAATGCCTGTAGCTAAACATGTACGTAAACGAGCTATTAATAGAATCACTCCTAGTGCCTCAAAATAAAAACAAAAACGCTGACCGCTACCTTTTAAAAATAAAATTATGAAACATGTAGCTGTTTTTCATTAGTTAAAACATTCTGTATGGTTTAGTAAAGCCTTCAGTGTAAATGTAAGAGCTTTTACTGCCACGATCCCTCTGAATGTAACAGTTATTTCAGTGTCCAATCAGAAAGCGGCTTTATCGTTTGTTGTTAAAAACTGGCAGGACTCAGTTAAAGGTACATCATGACACTGTATGGTCATAATTAGGAATGCACAGACAGAATTAGTTTATCGTCTTCATTTACTTTAGCATTACTAAAGCATTTGTGTTTTTGCATGTTCTTACAGCTCTATCTTTGATCTACTCACTGAAACATGCATCACTCCATTACTAAGAAGACCTGCTAGCTTCCTTTAACCGATGAAGATAAAAAGATAAGGAGAAGATGAACAACAACAAACAACAAAAGAGATGTGGCGCAACATTTCCACTTACAATATTTTATCTCTAAAACAGATCCATAATTTGTTATTGCTTCAAATAACATTTTGATACTACTGGACAAAAAAGTTTTTTTTTTTAAGAAGTCTCTTCTGCTCACCAAGGCTTGTATTTATTTGATCAAAAATACAATAAAAATTGTGAAATATTATTACAATTTGAAATAACTGTTTTCTATGTAAATATATTGTAAAATGTAATTTATTTCAGTGATCAAAGCTGAATTTTCAGCATCTTTACTCCAGTCTTCAGTGTCACATTCAGCTTTGATCACAGGAATAAATCATATTTTAAAATATATTCAAAGAGAATTTTTACTGTATTTTTGATCAAATAAATATAGTGTTGGTGAACATAAGAGACTTCTTTCAAAACCATTAAAAAATATTTTTTTTCCAAACTTTTGACCACTAGTTTTAATACTAGTCTAGTTTAATGAGTCATCTATAATTAATCCATTGGTAATCTGACTTCTTGAACACTGTGATCTGTTTGATGAAGGATGGAAGATCTGGCTGAACATCCAGAACCAACCGAACGAACACCATACCGTACCTGAATCTTTAGGTTTGGGACTCTTTGACTTCTGGCTGATTCTTCTGCTGAAGGGACTGGCCTGTGGGGAAGAGAGAAAGAGTGAGATAGAAACCACAGGGCATTATGGGAATGACAGAGCACTAACTGTAAGATGTAAAGTATCTGGCAAAATACAACATGACATGCTTCTCACCACATTACCCAAAATATCAGCTCACATGCTGCCACATGTCAGCTCTCCAGGATATGATTTACTCTGGGAACTATTTAATTTTTAAATGCAAAAAAACCCTAACATTTTAGGATTTGTACTTTTTATTTAGGGGCATGTTAAAAAAAAAAAAAAAAAAAAAAAAAATTCAATACCTTGAATTGGCTTGAGGAACTTTCACCAAAGGGATCAGAGTTAGCGAACGGGTCTTTGAAGGGGTCGTTCTGTTGGAATGGATCTCCTCCAAACGGATCAGCTAGAGAACAATAATTCACACAAATGTCAAAAAACAGAAACCCTACAACTTTTTTTTAATAATTCAGAAGTCATTTCTTAAGTACTTCTTTTTTACATCCAGTGGCCTAAACAAGGCAAGTCATGCTGAAATGTCTGTCATTGCATTTAGATAAAATATCAAAGCAAGTTCAATCTGCAAACAAATAATGCTAGAGCAAATTATGCTAGCAGTTTATTATTATGGATGAGGGATTTGTTCAAATCCATAAGTCTAAATTATAGTAATAGAGATGATTGTCTTAGCAAACACTACTAATTATAAATAAATAAATAATAATAAATTAATGAATTAATTGTAATTAAATTTTTAATTATTAATTAAATAAAAAATTAATCTAATTATAAAAATAAATAATAATACATTAAAATAATTATAAATATATGAATGAATAAATAAATATAGTTTGTTTGTTATTTAACTGTATAAAATAACTAAATAATAAATAAATTAATTCATTCATTATACATAAATTAAATTATCAATAATAAATAAATGAATTTATTAAAAATAAATAAAATTATTAAATATAAATATATTAATGATTAAATAAATATATGAATGAATAAATAAGTTTGTCATTTAACTGTATAAAATAACTAAATAATAAATAAATAATAAATTAATGAATTAATTATAAATAAATTATTAATAATTAAATAAAAAAATAATCTAATTATAAAAATAAATAATAATACATTAAAATAATTATAAATATATTAATGAATAAATAAATATATGAATAAATAAATATGTTTGTTTGTTATTTAACTGTGTAAAATAACTAAATAATAAATGAATTAATTCATTAAATAAATTAAATTATCAATAATAAATAAATGAATTCATTAAAAATAAATACAATTATTAAATATAAATATATTAATGATTAAATAAATATATGAATGAATAAATAAGTTTGTCATTTAACTGTATAAAATTAAATAAATAATAAATTAAATTAATTCATTATAAATAAATTTATTTATCAATAATACATTAATTCATTAAAAATATATATTTAAAAGAAATCAAATTATTATTAATAAATTATAAAAAAATAAATAAAAATAAATATTAGTAATAAATAAATTAATTAAAAATTATTTAAATTATTAAAGATAAATATATGAATGAATAAATATATGAATAAATGAATGAAAGAAGTTTGTTATTTAAGTGTATAAAATATCATTTTAAAACAGCAGGATTTAATTAAACACTTTGTTTCAGAAAATAAATAAAATGCTACACAGACACTTCAAGGAACACTTTCAATAAATCAGTCAATCATTTGGGAACTTGTTGAATTAAATGAACCATATGAAAAAAAAAAAGTCTATCTAGTTAAGTTAGAAATAGAAACTACTGAACACTGAATATAGCACACACTGAGTGTGCACTGAATTGCTAGATGTATTAAGGTAGAGAAAAGCCCACCTTTACTGAAGGGGTCACTTTTGAAGGGGTCTTCGCTCTGGAAGGGGTCTGCGTTCAGGCCTTGAGAGGTGGAACTGTTAAACATGGCCATCCTGGACTTAACCAACGAATCCTCCTGAAACACACACAGCATTCAGCTCATGTTTGCTCTCCTCCTCTGACTGCGGGGAAAATATTATCATTGTAATGAGTATGAAGAGGGCATCGTTCAGCTCTGTAGGCCACTGGGCCGCGTCCTCATTTCCTGTCCTGGATCTTCTGATGTCAGACGTCAGAGACGGCCCTCTTTTGAGGAAAGAGTGAGCTGTTTGACTGTTTGACAGGGGGCTAGTGTGTGGCATAATTACGTTAACAATAACAAGAGTAAAGGCACTCTGACGGATGTGTGCGCGGTGTCACATGGTTCCACTTTAACCTTTCGATGGAAGTCCAAGCTAAAGTTACTTTAAATGAATGGACTTTTTTCATAATTTAAAGATTATTCAAGGCTTAATACAACTTGCAAAGCCTATTTAGCCTTTGTTTTTACCAAGGCACTTAGTAAATGACTTTTTGTGTGTTTTTACCCCTCGATTTGTAAAAACAAACGAGAAATGTGTTTACAGTACATACACAGATAAACAAACCAAACCTTTTCCAAGTTTCCAAACCTTTTGACTATGACTTTACCAGCCATTAATTATTAGCGGATGAGGAAAAATCATTTTACAAAGAGATTTTTAGCCAATTAGATATTTTATAGTTTTCCTGATTACATTTTTCACGTTTCTTGTCAATCACAATTTAAAAATTCTAGGTTTTCCATGATATTTTTTCCATTTTCTTCATTATTCATTACATTTATTCCAAAATGGCATATCATTTTAGTCAACGGCAGTGTTGATATTGTTAACTAAAACTATTAAAAATCATTTTCATTAGTTGAAAAAGAGCGGAAATAAAATAAAATATAAATATTAGATGAAAAACTCTCTTTTTTTTTTTTTTTTTCTTTTTTTACAAAATCAGAAATATTGCCTCGGCAACTAACTTAAATGAAATAAGATGAAGTTTAAACAATAAAATTACTAATCCTGAAATAAAAATAAGTGAAAGATACTTAAAAATTATAATGAAAACAGCATATATAAAATGCCAGGGGGCGGGGCCTATGATGCAATGATGTAAAACTATTCGTTGATGTCTTGCTCTGGAATGCATTTGCCCGTGTGACGTCAAATGTCACCCAATATCAAAACGGGCCATTTTTGGAGCTTGTTTAAATAAATGCTTTGATTATAATGAGGAGGACATTTTAAGCTCTGAAACTTACAGGATGTTTTAATGATACAAAGACCTCTTATATGTCAAAAGATCAAGGAAAAATGTGATTTCACCCCTTTAAACTAATTTCACGACCAGCAAAAAAAAAACAAAAAAAAAACCTGGTTCAAGACCAACAGGGGGAGACAATCTGAAGTTGAAACAACCTTGAAAATCTACTTTAAATCTGCACACCTGTATCTCTCAAAATCAGGTGCACCTAAAAACCACACGACAACACGATCAAGACATTTCTGAAACGTGCCGTGACTCCTGACCTTGCCATCGATGCTGGCGCTCTCCTCAGCGATGAGCTGGTCCAGCTCGGCCAGGCTGGTCACGCTTTCGTTGAGAGCTTTGCTGTAGCCCTCGATTGTCTTATTAAGTTCCCGCTGGGTATCCTGTATCTCGCTGAGCTCACTGCGTGTCTGAGGGAACATGATCACAACTGAAATGTCATGTACTGCCAATAAGAAGTTTAGAACATTACACACACATCAGTAAATCACATGTCTCTAGGTCCTGGGGTAGCAAAAATTATGTTGTTCAGATTTCACTGATAGGGAATTTTTACACCATGCAATGCAAGGTGTATTTTGATAAGCAGATATGGGACAAAAATTAATTCTAAAACACATTCAGGTGATACTTTTTTTTTATAGTATTGTATAGTAGGGGTGGACGATTTATCGTGGTACGATATTTCGCAATGCAAACATGGTACGATATGCATCGTAGAGTGATGGCGATACTTTTACGATATGACGGCAGTTTAATCTTATTGGTTGAGCTGCCAACGTGACCTACGCTGCAAGGTGGCAGTGAGAGAAGCCGGTTGTCACCGCATATAAATGGTGTGTCTCAATCAGCTCTCTAGTTCAGTAAGTGTTTCGGGCACACATTGAATCTTGCAAGCAGGTTTAAACGTTTCTCATGTCAGTCTCTTGCATGGTCACGTGAGAAAAGTCGTGGCTTTCTTTCACCGCAGTGCCACAGCAACAGCTGTGCTCACAGAAAAGCAAAAGACGCTTGCGATGCTTTGCTTTAAGAAGTTCTGTGGGGCCGTTCACATATTGCGTCTTTTCCGCATGCAAGTCAGTTATTTTTTTCAAATGTAGAGGTCAGTTCATGGTTGCATAGCAACGACCGACGCCACGGGAGTGCAAGCGCTTTGGAAAGAAGGAGAAGCGGTGCGGCCGCACCTTCCACGCGTTTTTAGACGCCGATATGTGAACGGCCCCTATTCATAATTCTAAGTTCAGTTTTTCAGTGACAGACAGCCCTATTCAACTGTTAATTTGAATACAGAAGGTTTTTATTAAAATTTTATTTTTATTTGTTTTATTGAAATTTTATTTATTTATTTTATTGAAATGTGATCTTGTATGTACAAGGAAAATTATTGAAATTTGTTCATGTTTTTTTTGAATAAATCTTGTTTGAATTTCAGTTTCATTTTGTTCAAAATATCGTGATACGTATCGTATCGTGAACTCCGTATCGAGATACGTACCGTATCGTGACCTGAGCGTATCGTTACACCCCTATTTTATAGTATTTAGTATATTATATAAACATGTATTTACTTGTTTTTCATGAATGTATTTTTCAACAATACAAAGAGCAATGTGTAACATTTTACCAGATTTAGTGCTACACATTCACTTTTAGTTGTTCCCCACTAAATAATGTTTTTATTCACTAAATGTTTACATTTTATACAATTATTGTGCACTCATGATTTTTCTACAGTAACTTTTCCTGCTGAATTACCCACTAACTTAGTTTAATAGTACTTTTGTCATAGATTATGATTTTCATTTGTTGTTTTTCTTTATAATGACATTGTGTTTAACAGTGATTATCAGAGATATAGAAATTCTACACTGATTTAACAAAAAAAAAAAAAAATTTGCTGGTATCGGAACTCAGAATTTTTGGCATCGGATGGGTTCTAAAAAAAATGGAATCGGTGCATCCCTAGACGCAACTCACATGTAAACCTTGAATGACCTAAACGGCACCTAGTAAAAACAACTTGATAAATATGCAACGGATACATGGTGGTGTTTGTGACCTGGTCAATCTCGTCCTGAGATGTTTTGAGCAGTTTGAGGATGCTGTCTAGCTTGGCTTTTCCAGCAAGCAGACTCTCTTCCAGACGCTGCTCCTCTTGTTCAAGACAGTACAGGTCCGTCTTCGTTCTGCTCATCTCCTTCTCCTGCGTCTGCATGTCTGACTCCTGAGACAAGATCTGAGTCTGCAACGATGTGATCTACACACACACAGAGTAAAAAGATGACAATTATTCAGTCATTTATATAAAAGAATCATCATGCAAGTTTCAGAGTCAGAGTCAGACTTTGGATTTTCAGCATAAAATGTGGTTCACGTCATAAACTGATAAACTTCTAGACTTAGACTGTCTAGTCAAGTCTATAGATATTGAAAATATTTTGGCTCCCAATTGTCCCGCCAAAGCTTTAGTTTTGCTCTCATCCAGCAGTGTGAGTGTGGTCAAATCAATAAGCCGTCTGATTGACAGTGTACTTTTTTTTTATGTTAATTTAGATTATATCGAATATGCATCAACATTACAGTATATCTGCTAATGACTGTCTTCTATGTCAATTAAAATCAGAGCGAGACTCACCTTAGCGTTCTCCTCCTGCCATTTGTTCTTGGTCTCGTCCAGCGTTGTTTCCAGCTTGGCTCTCTGTTGCTCCATCTCACTGAGTCGATCCTGAGCGCCCCGTTTCTGGTGCTCCAACTCCTGAAGACCGACATTTTCACGCTCCAGGTCTCTTTGCACCTCCTACACAGAACCATTATTTTATCCACCTTATTTTTAACGTAAGAGCCAGGGGCGTCACTAGGCCCTTTTTAGGGGGGCTTCAGCCCAGCCCCCCTAAAAAAAATATTTGATTAATAAATTTTTGATCGCTTCAGTCCCCTTTAAAAAAACTCATTTGAAACGGCGGCAAGCTGCGTCAAGTTTCGGCTCCTCCCCTTATCTGAGTCTGCTTGGATTTAGCGCATTTTTCAATCTGCAGGGGCGCCGAGCAGAGCGAACATCAGAGAGCACAAGGTGTGTGTCGTGTGTGCGTGCATTTATTGATAGATTGCTAATGCTATGATATTACATCTGCATCGGTGCAGTTCTTTGTCATAAATGCATTGCAGTTTACATAATGTAATGTTACTGGAGCATTGGGAGCACACGGGACGGCTCGGTTTCTCATCCAATACCAATACGTTTCGCTGCGTTCACCTTCAGCCCTTGTGTGATAGTTGTTTTTTATTCCTACAAAAATGAAGTGATTAACACCCATGAAAACATACTTTAGATTCAGAAAACGATCATGATTTATTTTAATTTACTTTTTACAATTACAGACATATTATAATGTATTTTGACATTACATTATGCAATATGCAGCCATGCACAGAAATGACACACATCATTGTCTGAAAGCACTAGATGGCCCAGAGAGAGAATGTGGAGTTATTTTGTTTTGTATTATTAAATATAGTTTTGTATTAAGTAATAATGAATCAGGAGGAGTGTCATGATACATAAATTAGAGTAAGCGTAGAGTAAAGGGATTTTTGATTTTCTTGATTTATACTATTTATACTAGATTTGTACTTGATTTATAGAAGTGGCAAATTGATAATTCATGTTGTTATTTTTAATAAATAGAAATAAATATAGAACAGATTAATCATATTGCCAATAGACAATTACATTAATACATGGTTTGTCTATATTCTTAATGAATATTAGCTGGTTAGTTAAAATACTTAAAATGACATCAATTTTCATGGGGTGACTTTATGAATATCCAACCGTATTGTTGATTATAAAGGCTAAAAAGCTAAAAAACTAAAATAATTTATATTTCATTGTAGATGGATATACAACATTTTTCTTGTCGTGCGGGAGTAGGTCTGCAAATGAGCAACAGTCAGGTGAGAATAGAACGTAGACAGCCTCTCACACACACAATACCACTGTGTTCCCAAGATTCATTTCAGTCATTGAACCCTGACATTGTTTTAATTGTCTGCCAATTTCCCTGTACATTTTATAAGAAAAAGCAGTGGTATCGTCAAAGGATAAACACAAATGTCCTGACTCCTGACATTATTGACACTCAACAAGAAATTATTAGTGTGTTTGTACAGTGAATGAATCAGGAGGTCTTCATTGTAAAAAAAAAAAAAAAAAAAAAAAAAAAATCAACATTCCCTATTTTCTAGTGGTCACATCCAATAATTATTTTTTTATTACAGTGTTGTATATGGCTCAGTCAGTACTCCTACTCCCATATATGAAATACAGGGAATACAATGGAATAGTGGACTGCAGTAAGGTTAGTAGCATACCACCCTACCCTAATAGTCAAATAATATTTTTTTTAATCATACCCTTATTGGGGGCTGAGCCCCCCTAAAATCAAAATCCTAGAATCGCCCCTGGTAAGAGCTATTTGTAACCTGAATGTATGAGGTTTAGGTTGTCATTCACTTAGTTATTTTAGCTGTATAAAAACATATTGCAAAGTGGTATTTGTTATCATATCATTTTAACATATTGTCGTAATTATAACTGTACAATGTTATTTGTTGTATGTAAAAATAAAAATATGTACAATGTACAGACCAGCCTTACCTGGACTTCACTGTTCTTCTGTCGCAGGACTTCCTCTTTCTGTCTGATTTCTGTCTCTAATAAGCGTTTCTCACTATGCACAAAATGCACAAAAAAAAAAAAATGAAAATAGTAAAAAGCAAAAAGAGTAAAACATAATAAGTAATTAGCAGAATGCAAGATATGTGGTTATGTGTAGCATATAATTCTCCATCTATAAACTCTCTGACCTCTGCAGCTGGGAGATTTCCTGGTTGATGTCATCAAGATCCTTGTTTCCCGTCAGCTCAACCAACCCAACAGAACTGCTGCTGTCCTGGAAAAATCATGTTATGTAAGAGACAGTCATATTCTGTCATCTAGTGTTTGACTGTGTGTAATTATGCAGTGCTCATCCATGAGCACTAGATGGCGTTCTCATTGCCTGAACATAAAGACAAACCTCACAGCAACATAAAGACTTAATTTACCTTCTGAATAAATGTTTTTGGTCTGTAAATTGATGTGTCAGCGCATGTGACTTTAAAGAAAATTAAAATTTGTTTGTATAATATTTTTAAAATTTATTTTCTAAAGATGCAACCAAGACCATGCAGGCAAGGAAAAATAATATAAACCAGTAATATTACAGCCCACTTTTCATGAACCATTCAAATCCTATTGGATAAAACATATTCTGTTGTAATTTGAAAAACATAAAATATATTAACAGTGTGTTTTTGCCTCGATTAATGGGACAGTATGAAGCTGACAGGAATGTAGAGAGAGAGGAAGAATGGGATTGAGAAATGCAAATGTGTCATCAGAAATCAAATCTGATTATTAAGTTAAAAGGAACCTAACAACACAATTTATTCTCACAGCTTTTCATGCATGTCAATCAATAAAGCTTCTACCCACAGGAAACGCATCACAGATGTGTCTGACTTACTTACCCTTCCCAGACTGGTCAACGGGGTCAATTCGGACATGACTGACGGTGTGAATCCAGAGAGGATCTGGATCATAAAGTAAAAAATAAAAATTAAAAATTAAAAAAATTCATTTGTAAAGCATTGAATAATCTGGATTATCAAAAATGTGCATTATCACGTTATGCTATAAATATTTTAAAAATGTAAAATGTTTCAAAATTTATGTAAAATGTAACATTTTCACGTTATGCAATAAATGATTTAAAAAAATATATATATATATTTTCAAAAATCATGGCGACGGATGTTGGTAGGTTTACATAAATCGCAGCCACCGCACTAGCCGTTACTTTTAATCAAAGGAGACGTAGGTGTGTTATCCAAGCATTGATGTGAAGGAAAGCCCCTTACTTGGGAGCGACCATGTATGAGGTGTTTCTGGGAGGTTATTGTACGCGATATCACAGAGGAACTGTGGATTCAGAACATCCGAATGAACAGATCAACCTTTTTTGAGTTGTGCAATGCAAATAGGGCCTCTAGTAGCACCTGCTGCATCATGCATCATGCATAAGGGAGCCAGTTTCTACAAATAAACGCATAGCCATTGCCTTTTATAAACTGGCTACCTGTGCAGAGTACAGGGCAGTGGCTGAGACATTTGGGGTTAGCAAAACCAGTCCACAGGTGTGTGTATGGTGTATGCCAGGCTATATGCACCAAACTTATGAAACAGTACATTGCTTTGCCAAATGTTCATGACTTTTAAGTACACCATGCGAAAAAACAGTTGCAGTTTTGTGAAATATTCCTTTTTAGAATTGCCTGAAAAACCACCTCATGAGAGCGTAAAAACTTTTTTGAAATATATGGGAGTTTTCGTGAAATTGGGCGTATTTTCAATTTGTGCAATTTGAAGGGTAATGGAAACGCAGCTTTTGTGAGTGTTAGAAAAATATTATTATAACAAACGAGGAGCGCTTGAGGCTGAAGGGATGCTGCTTTTGATTCATATACATGCAACGTGAGAGGATGCATGTGTGCGTTTTGTCCACTCACAGGTGTGCTGGTGGCGCCTCTCTCTGACGGTGGTATCATGTCAGGGGTCAGACTCTGAGGAGGGTCCACTCCTTTAACTTTCTCCTGAATCAGGTGCATCGCCAGACAGAACTGCTCTTTGGTGAGTTTGCCGGTACGCTGAGTGTCCGCCAGCGACCTGCAGACCAAAACAACAGACAATGTATGCTTCTACTGTATGAACACAAACATAAAAGACAGATATTATCATAAATCCTACAGCTGTTGGACTAATGGAAGAACACAAAAGGTTCATTTTGCAAGCTCAAGCATGGTTTTAAAAAGGCTGTGGGTGACTTTACTTAGAAATACCATTGCATTTCACTGTTTAATCTCACCATATGTGTGCCAGGACGCTCTGAGGCAGCCGAGAGTTCATGAAGATATCCTTCACCTCACCTCCTCCAACCATCCCATCAAAATCAGAGTCTGCCAGATCAAAGATCTCCTCGTACTGCTCTCTATCATCCGCCGGCACCACCCAGTGATCTGAGGATGGCTGCAAAACACATTTATGAAATGTTTAGAATCGCATTTGATTCATCTTATTTTTTGCAATGTGCATTATGTGAATTTTCTATATTCATCAGCCAAAATTTGTATTATACAATGCAATGTCCTTTGGGTGCGTTCAAGTCGCATCAGAAAGATTGTAATTACGAACTGAATGTCTACTGCATGTATGTCCCCACACAGTCGTAATTACGAGTGGGAAACGCTGGAAGTTTCCAAGTTGGGTTTGTCAATGAGAAAACATGTCGGAATGCATCAGTATTAATGATAAATTTGTTAAATAAATTATTATTTTTTGATTTACAATAAAACTATCTGAGTTGCATGTACAAACTACCATAGTATTGTACAATTATGATAGAATATATTCAATTTACACTAATTTATAAAAGTAAAAACACCCAATGTGCATTATTTATCATTTTGTAGATGTAGAATTAAAAAATCTTGTTGAATTTTAGAAAAAGGTACCATCATGCTCCAACCAAAGTAATTTTAACACATCTAATATCGTAATTATGACTTCCCAACTCATAAGTACAAACTTCCCAGTAGCACTTGAATGTGCCATTCGCTTCAACTACGTTGAATGAAATGGCATTAATATGCAATTATTTTGATGCAAAATATAGATAAAAATGCTAAATAACTAGATTTATTTATACAATCAAAGATCTTTTTGGTAATGCAGTCAGTCAATTTCAGGGTTGTACAGTGCAACAGTTTTGCATGTGTGTGAGACGGAGCTATTTGTTTATGTGAAGTGAAAGTTTGTTGTGTGTAATATTGCAGCGCTCTGCTTCCACTCTCTGCAGGCACACTTTTTTCCCCAATTATATGCGCTGCAGCTTTCATGGTGACAAAACGACAGCCATTTAATGCATATTGGGTTGTGCAAATACAAGTAGCTACTGCTTAAAGTCTGACACACTAGAGTGATAAAGAAACATGCATGAATGAGAAAAAGCACAGAACACTATTAAGCGCAATATGCTGCGAAAAAGAACTCAATGCGCCGCTCGTGCGCTGACTCAAGACTTTTCACTTTCGCACCATGACCGTCCGCTGACATACACCTCAGATGTGTTTATAGTTGATGCTCTCCGTTTTACTATTTTCTGAAACAGGGATTCTGAAAGGGGGTTATTTGAAGAAAGAATCCTCTAGTCTAAACCAATTGAAAGTAGTGGTGAGAAGTATTTAGGTGGAACAATGTCATATCATACTGTCAAACGTTAAATCTAGTTTTGGTTTTGAAGTCAATCATGTCCCGGGTAAAAAAGTAATATAATTAAAATATACTGGTAACACTTTACAAAAAGTTTCATTATTTAACATTAGTTAACTACATTAGTTAACATGAACTGCACTTATACAGCATTTATTAATCTTTGTTAATTTCAATATTTACTAATACATTATTAAAATCTTGTTAACATTAGTTAATGCACTGTGAACTAATGTGATCAAACAATGAACAACTGTATTTTCATTAACTAACGCTAACGAAGATTAGTAAATACAGTAACAAATGTATCGCTCATAGTCAGTTCATGTTAGTTAATACATTAACTAATGTTTAACTAATGAACCTTATTGTAAAGTGTTACCAATATAATTATAATAAATAAAGTTTATTTACATATTTACTGACATATCGCTTGAGATTTACTGATATAAAAATTATAATTAAACTTTATAATCATTTTTAATAATTATTGTGGACAATGCACATTTCTTAATATTAAGCCTAAAATGTGTGTTTATGTCACCATTGATAAGTATTGTATGATCTTTGAATAAAATCTTTAAATGCAAGATATTTAAAGTGTATATTTAATAGTTCCACTTTAGCACAATCAAATATACTTCAGTATATCTTTATTTGAACCTCAGCACTACTTCTGTACAATTAAAGTGCATTAAACAAAAATTATTATTAGGGTATTTTTAAGTACATAAATATTTAAATGTATTTGTAGTATGATTAGCATGAAATAAACATATTTTAAATACATTTTAGTATGTTTATTTTTCACTAGGGTAATAGTGCAATATATAGCGCAGTTAATAATTTTCCTAGGAAAATACCACATGCACAAGAAAAATAGGCTCTTTATTAACCATAATTTAATGAGACTTCTATTAATATTTATTTCGGTTCATAAACTCAACAAAAATGCAATAAGATAATAAATTAGTATTTAAAATACTAAATACGGCCTGCATTTTGGTAACACAGCGCCTATTTAAAGTAAATAATCAGGTCATATCTCTATAATAATGTGTTAACTACAGCTGCTATTTTGATTCCTCCCACTGATTTTTATATATGTGCATCGTCTTCTTTAATAATTGCTAAATTAAACATACAACGTTGTTACGCCAATTGATATCAAGGCTGCTTCACAAACTATTATTTTAAAAGTACATGCAATACACGAATATTCCTTTCAAAACACATGCACACTTTTGCACAAATGGCTTGAAGACAAACTCTTCACAGTCTATAAATCTCAAATGGTTCACTATTTTTTGGTACCTGGCAGCTCATGAAGTTTAAACACAAAGTCATGTGAATGAGAACGTTTGAGATTATATCTTGGGTTCTGGTACAGGTTTAGTCACTGTGAAATTAACGCACTTGGTGAAACTGTAGGTTGTTTACGGTTTCTAAAAAATGTAGCAAATCAAGCACAACCAAACTTTCACTTTTAAAATCTGTGCATTATCTTGTAGTAAACTCTACTCTCTAGGAGCTGCTAATAATGTGGTTGGACAGGTATGTTGTGTTACACAAGCACATCCGCCTTGGTGTTCACCTGTGTGAGCGTTTGAGGCTGCGGTGGTGTCGGAGTGGAGCGCTTGAACGAGTTTGATGGAGACAGATTTGTGCTGCTGCCCAGAGGACTCTTGGAAAGCGACGGCACGGGTCGCAGGTTCTCCATCAGGAGGAACGGACTAGAGGGAAGAACAGGAACTGATCCCGGGAGAGCGCCTGGAATCTTCTTACGTTTGGATGGAGGGATGAGAGTTGTAGGGAGGGTGGATGGCATAGGCTCCTTCTCTCTGGCTGCATAAACCAGATGCATCGCCTGCAAAAAGCAAATGATGTGAGCTTTTTTTCTTCCAGTTGACAAAAAAAGCATTGGAATTTCTCTTTCTGATTTTTCAACAAGTGGCCGGTTTCCTCTTGTCACAGATTATAATATCCACAAATACTCTACTTTAAGACATATATATTGCATATTGAGCAGAGTGCATGATATAAAAATTGGTTTAGTAAAGTAACAGCACAGCTCTCCTCAACTCAAACGCTGCAGGACGATGCAAACACTGAACTTTAATATTTGGTGTTAAAGGTTTGATCACTTCACTAACCCTAAAGTACTACTAATAAATGTAATTTTTTTGATGCATCATTTGACTCACCACTGAAAACTCATCTTTATCCAAGTGCCCATCTTTGTCAATGTCACTGAGATCCCAAATCTACAAAACAGAGACATAAAAGTTCACAAAACATTCACTAATATACTTAAGATCTAAACAACATTATAAAGTATTTCAAATATTAGCAATATTAGCATGTTTAAATTCTGCATAGGTCTGAATTGTTTATTTTTGGAACAAACAATCAGACCTTTTATTAATATACTTTTATTTATGTATATACACACTACAGTTTAAACGTCAGTGTCACATGATCCTTCCGAAATTATTCTAATATGCTGATTTGATGCTCAAGAAACATTTCCGATTAATATTAATTTTGAAAACAGTTTTCAATTTTGAAACCATGATACATTTTTTTCAGGATTTAACATTATAAATGTCTTTACTGTCACTTTTGATCAATGTAATGCATATATTCATAAAATATTTTTTCTTTCAAAAAAAAAAAAAAAAAAAAATCACTTTTCAACTTTAATGTATGTTTTTAAAGTAAAAAGTGATTTTTTTTCTAAACAGTTACCCTTATCTTTTGTACTGGATATTTTGATATGCCTGATTTCACTTGAATCCAATTCTAGATTTATAAACAGCATTTACAGTTTCTAACTAAACCAACAAGACTTCTAAAACAATGGCCATAATATCAGTACAATATCAGAGGCTATTGGTCTAAAATGCAGGCCTATTACAAAGTAATGCAGACATTCACCTTTCCAAGCACATCGAGAGGCAGGTTTGAGTTCATGAGGACCGGTTTCACTTTATCACCTGACAGCAGCCCACCAACTGGAGAGAGACTCTCAAATATCCCATCATACTTTGCTTTATCTTCCGGCTGGTGAAGCCAAACACAATGGAGAAGAGACAATGAAGAATGGTGAGAGAATCTGCGACCGCATAAATGAGTTTTGCATCACAAATTTCATTTTATTCCAGTAATTCTGCACCTTCAACGTCCAGCTGGAATCAGCCGCAGAGGTTGTGATGTTCAGGGACGGGCTGCCGGTGTCTCTCTGCAAATCACACACAGCAACACGGACATTTACATGCTTTGATTTAGCATATGTTCAAACATCTTACATTTTACACATGCTATTCCGATCAAATCTACCGATGAACAAATGTGCATCACTGAATTTCATTTCAGATATCCAAAGTGCCAACACTCACAAATTTCGGGATGGGTGCGTTCTGGCTTACACTGTTTAGACTGACATCACTTCCTCCTTGAGCAGAAGCCACCAGCCTCAGTGCAGTAAAGAAACCCTTAATAGAGATTGCAGTTAAACTCAAAACGCCACAAATCAACTGCATTCATACAGATAGCTTCATCTCCAACTAATAATGAAGGCAGAGCCTGAGAATATTTTGGATGTGAATTTATTTGCTACAAATTTAAATAACTTATGTCCATTAAAGCCAACTTGTGATGCTTTTTTAATTCAGCAAATGCTTTCATTTCCATAGCCAACACATTTTCCCAGACCATTTGCAAACGCCTATTCTGACAAGAAAAAAAAATGTTATTTACCTTTTTATCCAAGTAACCTTTTCTCTCAGGGTCTGACAGATCCCAGATCTGCAAAGAGAGGCAAAGACACACAGTCATTTCCTACCAACAGCTCCAGCGCTGCATCTCAAGACATTCAGTGATGTGATTATTTTCTCTCACCTGACCCAATGTGCTGTCTGAGAGCCCCGATTTCTTCAAGAACTGAGCGGCATCTGCAGCGCCCACTTTCCCTGTGTTTCCTGGATCCACCTGCAACAAACACGACAGGCCATCAGGGTCACTTACAATGTCAGGAAATAAAGATACACAATATCAATATCATCAGCCAATATATTGACATTATACTGATTACCAAAGTTGGGAGCACATAATATTATTGATTCCATTTTAAAAAGCATTTGTAATTTCCTGAAATTTCTATACAGGTTCATCCCTTTCAGGAAGTTTAATGAATTTACCTGTCTGTAGAAGCTCTCATATGCAGCGTTTCCACTTGATAGCTGCAAAAATATGAATGAAAATTTAATGCAAAATATATGGTAACACTTTACAATAAGGTTCCATTTGTTAAAAACATCATTAACTAAGATTAATAAAGGCTTTATACATATTTTCATTGTTACTTAAAGGGATAGTTCACCCAAAAATGAAAATTCTGTCATCATTTATTCAGCCTCAGGTTATTCCAAACATGTATATATTTCTTTGTACTGCTAAATGCAAAAGAAGATATTTTGAAGAAAGTTTGTAACCAGGCTGCTTTGGGCCACCATTGACTTCCATAGTAGGAAAAAATATACTATGGTAGTCAATGGTGGCCCAAAGCGGCCGGGTTACAAACTTTCTTTAAAATATCTTCCTTTGTTTTCAACAAAACAAAGAAATTTATTCCGGTTTGAAACAATCTACGGGTGAGTAAATGATGACAGAAATTTAATTTTTGGGTGAACTATCCCATTAATGTTAATTTCTGTGTTTACTAATAGACTATTAAAATCAAAAATGATATCTATTAATATTATTTAATGGACCTGAGCTGACATGAGCTAACAATGAACAGCTGTCAAGGATTAATAAATACTGTACGTAACAAATGTTTTGCTCATTATTTAATGCATTAACTAACTTTAAAGTGTTAGTTCACCCAAAAATGAAAATTCTGTCATTTATTACTCATCCTCATGTCGTTCCATACCCGTAAGACCTTCGTTAATCTTTGGAATGCAAATTGAGATATTTTTGTTGAAATCCGATGACTCAGGGAGGCCTGAGCAATTACATTTCCTCTCTCAAGATACATAAAGGTACTAAAATCATATTTAAATCAGTTCATGTGAGTACAGTGGTTCAATATTAATATTATAAAGTGACGAGAATATTTTTGGTGTGCCAAAAAAAAACAAAATAACGAATTATTTAGTGATGGCCAATTTCAAAACACTGCTTCAGGAAGCTTCAGAGCGTTATGAATCAGTGTGTCGAATCAGCGGTTCGAAACGCCAAAGTCACGTGATTTCAGCACTTTGGCGGTTTGACGCGCGATCCGAATCATGATTCGATACGCTGATTCATAACGCTCCGAATCTTCCTGAAGCAGTGTTTTGAAATCGGCCATCACTATATAAGTCGTTATTTTGTTTTTTTGCCGCACCAAAAATATTCTCGTCGCTTTATAATATTAATATTGAACCACTGTACTCACATGAACTGATTTAAATATGTTTTTAGTACAATGTTTTAGTTAATGGATCTTGAGAGAGGAAATGTCATTACTGGCTATGCAGGCCTCACTGAACCATCGGATTTCATCAAAAATATCTTAATTTGTGTTCTGAAGATTAACGAAGGTCTTACGGGTGTGGAACGCCATGAGGGTGAGTAATTAATTACATTATTTTCATTTTTGGGTGAGAAAAGTGTTGGTAAAGTGTTACCAATATAATGAACTTGCCAGTTTGGGTGAATAGCATAAAGCTTGTCAAAAAAAAGGGAGGAAAAGTGTATTTGTATATAATTAAGAACCATTTATATTTTTATTGAGGCATTATTTTTTAAATTTATAAAAAAAAGAGCACATTACTGATTACTGCAACTATTGATTTTGATTGCAATTATTATTATTCACATTGATTATTCTCAATAGATCACAGTCATGTGATTTTTGCAATAAATAGCATAATGTATAAATTATATATGAATACTTTTTTGATATTACAGTAATGGAAGGGCAGGGCAATGATGACGTCACAAGATGAAAACACAGCTTTCTCTCTTTAAAGAAACTGTAAACAAACGGACTGCTGACATAACACACCAGACTAATGTTTTTGAACAAAATTCTGAACAATTCACCGCTGTCACTGAATATAATCACATAAACATTGAGCAGTTTCGTATCAGTTTCGTATGTTACAGCTGTCATGGCATAAAGCAAGTCAAAAAGTTGCAAAACAGCGTCCTTGAAAGCGCAAATCGGTCAGTGGTCAATCACTGGACATCGTTAAAATATATTACTAGACAAAATTGAAAAAATAAATAAGAAATATTGGCTAACGACAATCGATAATTGCGCGCGCTTCATATGAGAAGCCAGCGTTCACGCGTTTGAACTTAAACTAATCGTAACGGTCTTTTATACAACCAGAGAACATACGTTAAATAAACCCTCTGAAAATGTATTTTACATTTTGATTTTAATCAAACTTTTAAAGTCATTACCTGACTGAGTGGAGTGAGCGCCGCCATATTTCCTGATTCACAAGGACGCGCACGGGAGTCTCGTGAGCGCGTACAGACAATGTCAAATCGTGAAAAAAAAAAAAATAATAATAATAATTTATTAAAGTTAATAATTGGTTAAAGATTATATCATTGTTATGACATGGGTGGTTTATTTCACTAAATTAATATTAACTTTAATAAAATAAGTTATTCTAAAACGAACGAATATTTCAACAGGTAAAAAAAAAAAAAGTAATAATCAGATAAAGAAGCAAGTAGATAAAACATAATGCAGAACTGAACAGAAAATATCTTTGAAAATAATCGATGTAGTTTTAAACTATTATGTAAAAGTGTGCTATGGAAGAATGTGTTAAGTTTACCAACCGTATAGTTCACAGTTTTACTTAAATGAAGTTTAGTTTAGGTTTTATAGTAATTAGTTTAGTTTTTATAATAATTTCCTTTTTTTAGGAAAAGAAAATTCAGTACCAGAAGTATCAGAAGTGCTGCCCATTACTTAAGATATAGTCCCGTCAAACCAGTTCACTTCTGCTGTAAAATGTCTCCATCTTGTGAATCAGTTTTGGAAATGCAAGACATCTTGGGGGGAAAAAATGATGTGATTTTGCCATTATGGAAAACATGTGGTGTGAAAATACAACCTGAATTCCGGAAAAGTTGGGACGTTTTTTAAATTTGAATAAAATGCAAACTAAAAGACTTTCAAATCACATGAGCCAATATTTTATTCACAATAGAACATGGATAACAAATGTTTAAACAGATCAATTTTGCAATTTTATGCACAAAATAAGCTCATTTCAAATTTAAACATTTTGTGGTCGACTTTGACGTATTTTTCGTTTAATGATGTGCCAAATGTTCTCTATAGGTGAAAGATCTGGACTGCAGGCAGGCCAATTCAGCACATGGACTCTTCTACGATGAAGCCATGCTGTTGAAATAGCTGCAGTATGTGGTTTTGCATTGTCCTGCTGAAATACACAAGGCCTTCCCTGAAATAGATGTCGTCTGGAAACCTTTATATACCTTTCAGCATTCATAGTGCCTTCCAAAACATGCAAGCTGCCCATACCATATGCACTTATGAACCTCCATACCTAATCATACCCTAATCATATATGATTTCCAAAAAGAATGTCAAATTTGGACTCGTCTGACCATAGAACATTTTTCCAGTTTGAAACAGTCCATTTTAAATGAGCCTTGGCCCACAGGACACAACGCCGCTTCTGGACCATGTTCACATATGGCTTCCTTTTTGCATGATAGAGCTTTAGTTGGCATCTGCAGATGGCACGGCGGATTGTGTTTCCCTTTTATAGCTAATCATGTTACAGACCTGATATCAATTAACTTAATTAGTTGCTAGATGTTCTCCCAGCTGAATCTTTTCAAAATTTCTTGCTTTTTCAGCCATTCGTTGCCCCCATGTCAACTTTTTTGAGACCTGTAGCAGGCATCAAATTTGAAATGAGCTCATGTAGTGGATAAAAGTGTAAAATTTCTCAGTTTAAACATTTGTTTTGTTATCTATGTTCTATTGTGAATAAAACATTGGCTCATGTGATTTGAAAGTTTTTTCATTTTCATTTTTTTCAAATAAAAAAAAAAAAACGTCCCAACTTTTCCGGAATTTGGGTTGTAATGCAAGCAACAACCTAAACATGTATTAGTCTGTTACTGCCTATTTTACCAGCTTTGGTGCAATTCAAATGATGAAAAAGGGGTTTGAATAATGTTTTGAAACATCTGTGAAACCCTCTATTTACTTCACTTTAGTGAGATGTTCACAAACCATACAGTCTCTAAGCAGATATCAACCTCCCGCACTGCTTCAAATCCTCTTACAGGAGTTTGTGTTGGTTTGAAACAGGAACATTTTCTCGTAAAGCTTAACATTTTTTAAATGCAACTCATATTATGAACCACAAATATTTAGAGTAAAGCTACAGATAACCAACATTCAAGAAGCTGATAAATTCACAAAAAGGCATATGAGAAATATGTGTTAGCGTAACCATGGACAAATGTTCTGATATCATCTTCATCTCTTTCTTCAGTGCGAATAACCAACTTGAAATACATCAAAAGTTCTGGAGTCTCAATCTCACAAAATATTACAACTGCATGTACAATAAAGTTATTTATTAAAACTTTGGCATTAATTACAACTCTCAACATGTAAAAAGGTGGTTTAACATCACTAAACAGGATTTTCAGTACTAATCCAATTCAAACATCACAGTGTGTAGACAACTAGTTTATTTTAACGCGGTCTTGAAATCGCTGCAAATATTACCACATCCCTTATTGTAGCTAATTTAGTTTCAAGTAACAAAAGGTTGTTGATTTTTTTTTTTTTTTTTTTAAACAAAACAAAAAGATTTACATCAGCTACAAATGTTACTGCCACTGAAAATCTAAGGTAAAACAAGCTCAAACTGCAAGACCTTCCTGTTGTAATAAATAGAGCTGGAAAATAAAAGGAATTTTACTGAATATCTTGTTTAGGAGATTAATAACATCCACAGCACATATTCTGTGGTAACAGAAAACAAAAGAACAAAATCATCAGTGCCAAAGGAACATTATGCCATTGTAAATTTCTTTTGCACTACAGTACAAACATTCATTGGTCCTTATTCATGAAAAACAAGCAAAATGAATTAATGTAGATTGTTCATAAATATTGTTTAGAAACTCATTCTGCAACAATTTACACTATTTTGTTCTGCTTATGTTTCAGAAACAAGGTCCACTGTTTGGAACCCAGCCTGTGATCAAATTAATCTCTTATCCATAAAAATAGGGCGAAAAATCACCATCCTCTTCTATTCCGTTTCATTGCACTTTGTGTTCATCACATTTTTGCAACTGTGAACTGTGTAACATCCCAGTAACATTATTTACTATAATTGTTATTCATGTAAACTTCATGAATTCAGTCCAATTCCTTCAAATCAACTGAATATAACTGACATCAACACCATGAACTAATATTGGGCATCGATTTTGCAAACATGAAAGGCACAATAAACTGATCATAGATCAGCACTCAAAGATGTTACACACATCAGACTCCTGGTACCATAGAAGAAAAGACAGTTCTTAAAACAAACAAACAAACAAAAACAGATTTAATTGGCTCATTAATGGTCGCAAATTAAATGTATGGGTTGAGAACATCCAGTCGCCCTTTTGACCCTGTATGACATCATGAGTTCCGTCTCTAAGAGCGACACGTTTAGAATGAATGCACTGCAGTCGTTTCCCTGGCAACCACGGAATGTGGACGGTAATCTGCTTCCCGTTTTACAGTTCGTCTTTAGGAAGCGTGTCCTCCTCTCCCTCCTCCTCCTCTGGAGGCTCGTCTGTCTCGTCCTCCTCCTCTTCTCCCTCTCCTTCATCATCCTCATCCTCATCTGCTTCTGTGCTCTGCTCCTTGTTCTTCTCCTCCTCCTCTTTGCGTTTCTTCTCATCCTGTTCCTCCTTCATTTTCTTCTCGGGACCCTGTGGCACGACAGACAGTTCACTAATTTAGCGACATGCAAAAATCAAACTCTTTTGCAATCATTTGCGAATCTATAGTGTTTCAAATCAATCAAAGTAGCCGCCAATTTTGACACCTCACTAGGTTTGGAACAGAGAATTATTTTTTCTAAATCTTAATGCTTTTACTGATAGTCTTGTGTGCATGCATCTCAAACCTTTGTAGCGCCCCATGTTTCATTTCCGAAATCCTCTGCTTCCTTCACATCATCGGTGATGAGGAAGTTGTCAAAAATAGTGCCAGACTTCACCTGGATCGACAAAACAGAAACAAAACATGATTAACAAGTGCTTTGTATACATACAGTTCTAAATTGAACCAACTGTAATAACATTGTAACATCTTTTAATTCAGTTGTAATTGCTGCCTAACACATTCATTGTGTTTTACTTGAAAAGCGCTATACAAATTGACTTGAATTTGAGGGAGGGTGAAAAGTGCCTCTTAGGGTACAGTTTACACGACAACGATGTACTAAAAACACAAACGTTTTTTCTTAGTACAGATGACAACGTTATCAAAACTATCCCCGTTCACGCAGATCAGCCAAAATGACTAAAAACGCTGTATTACTCATGCCAGACAAGTAGGTGGCGAAGTCACTTTGTAAAGAAAGATTACGCATTACCAAACGTGCATGCCTGTCCACTTAATTTTTAGAGTTTAATGCACTTTAATATTCTTCTCATTATTTCCCTATAGCGGCTAATTAATCGGAAGTCTCAAACATTCACAGAAATACCTTAATTCCGTGCTGACAGAGGTGGATAGACTAAACACGTAATACGCATATGCATGCCATCACCGTTTTCACAGATTCGCGTTTTTGCAGTTTACATGGAGATGACAACGGTATGGTTTTCAAAAACTTGCACTTTGATTCAAAAGTTTGCGTTTTCAGGCCACCAACACGCCGCTGTGATCTAAATGAACGGCCAAAACGCATAAAAACGGTGTCGTGTAAACAGCCCCTAAGTGGTTCAATGCACAAACATGGTGTTAAAGGGATAGTTCAACCAAAAATGAAAATGATCCTGTGATTTACTCACCCTCAAGCCATCCTAGGTGTATATGACCATCTTCTTTCAGCCCGAACACAATCGGAAATATATTAAATAATACCCTGGATCTTCTAAGCTTCATAATGGTAGTGAATGGTGCCAGAGTATTTGAAGTCCAAAAAAGCACATCTATCCATTATAAAAGTAATCCATATGACTTAATAAACGCCTTCTGAAGCAAAGCCATGGGTTTTTGTGAGAAAAATATCCATATTTATAACTTTATAAACTATAATTACTGGTTTCCAGCATTGGCCGTAGGCGCGTTCATGAGAGTCAAGTTCCGACGGAAGAGTGACCTCTGACCCGACGTAGGATCTAGGCGTAGTGTAAGCTTAGGTGAGGATTGATGAACGTGGAAGCGCAGAGCATAGAGCAAAACAAAACAGCAGCCATAAATTAGAAGTCTAAAACTAGAAATGAGAGAAAAAAGAAAAGAAAAAAAAAAACCTTCCGATGGAAGCCAGTGAATATAGTTTATAAGTTTTAAATATGGATATTTTTCTTACAAAAGCCCATCGCTTCTCTTCAGAAGGCCTTTATTAACCCGCTGGAGTCTTTTATGCCATTTTTGGAGCTTCAAAAACTATTCACTGCCATTACAAAGCTGGGAAGAGCCAGGATATTATTAAATATAACTCTGATTGTGTTCAGCTGAAAGAAGAAAGTCATACACACACCTAGGATGGCTTGAGGGTGATTAAATTATGGGATCAGTTTCATTTTTGGCTGAACTATTCCTTTAAGCATGATGACGTACTTCACAAACACATTGACACGTTGGCATGTCCTGATTAACAGTCATAATAACACTTTTAAAATGGATTTCCTTTTCCGTAACACACTTGCAACAATGTTTAATTTTTAGTTAATTTTTTTTATGTTCGTCCATTTTTGTCATTTTTATTAGGTTTTTTTCATATCTCTAAATTTTTTATGTTTACATTTTAGTCATTTTAATACATGAAATTAAACTAAATGGAAATGAGAAATGTTTCCTTAGTATTTAATTTTGTTTTTAGTCAATGATGCAAAATAGTCAGAAAATGTTTCATTCAAGAATTACAATTCAGTAAGAATCAAGTTAACTGGCAACTGGTGCCACAGTTCAAAAGCAGTAAATATATAATAAAAACAGCACATTAAGCTCAACACAATATACACAATTTGCTTGTCAAAATCACTGAAAATATAGTGAACATTCAGTAAATCACGTATAAATCGAATGAATGCATTCCTTAAAAAGGACTTTAAAAGGAGTCATGAATTGCATTTTATGTTATAAAGTTTCCTGAGGTGCACTTATAATGTTAGTAAGATACAGCAAAAACTCTCATGATTAAGAAAATAGTGGCCATTTCATGGAAACACTAAGGAAACTCTCCTACCTGCCAGAGATCCAGCCCAAGTACGCCAATGTTGTCGAATTTGTAGATCTGGGAGTCAGGAGAGTATTCAGGGTTGTCGATTTCAGGATGCACCCAGACGCCCTTATAGTTCGGGTTGTCGATCTGCTTGGGTTTCCACTCACCCTGCACCATAACAGAATGATAAATTACAATCAGAGGCCTAAAACATTAGGAAGTAACAACAGTTTACAGAGCAGAAATCCCGTTTGGAGCATCTTTTAGTATGTAAATCTGAACCTTGTACTCCGGGTTTGGGATCATGGCAGGTTCCCACTCTCCATCCATATCCTCATCCCAGTCCTCTGGCTTCTTGGCATCAGGATCGGGAATATTCTCGGGCTTATCCCAGTCCTGACAACATCAGACAGCGGAGTTCATGAAACTGACCAGGCTGTGTGTCATTGGTGATATGAAGCAGGAGCATTAAACACAATCAAACCTCAGGTTTGGTGTCCGTCTCGTCGTCGATCTTCGCGCGGTCGTCCCAGTCCTCAGGTTTCTTGGCTTCAGGGTCCTTGATCTTCTTTGGGGGTAGGAAGTCCCAGTCCTCCTCCAGAGAGCCGGACTCCACCTTCTCATTGTCGATCTTCACTTCGTACGTCTGATCCGGATTCAGGATCAATGTGTACAAGTGAGTCAATTCATCATCCTGGAGAGAAAGATGGAGTTAGTTTAGGGAGCTTGTTTTAAAAACGATTTCAAATGTAAATTTCATTCTATGACACAGGGCTGCACGATTAATCATATTTTAATCGTGATAATTTACGCTTCTCATGATTAATTAAAAATAACCATTGTGTATTAACACAGTATTTACACTGAAATTCCTGTTTTTTATTTGATCCAAGCCTGCAATAGTTTTTATGCTTGAGGTTGCCAGATGTCAAGATCTTAAATCTACCAAACAGAGCTTTTCTCTTAAAAAGGATACATTTCTGCCCGTGTTTTACTTAATCTTTGCAATCTGGCAAACACGTGCATGCACTCTCAAAAAAACACACACTGATGATCTGAAAATTGGAGCCCCGCACATGACATGCAGGGAAAAAAAAAAAGTAAATTGTGCGTACGAATTACAATTTTGTTTCCTCAATTTGCTAAATCGTGAGCTCGACTTACTATTTGCTAAATTATGTGCACAATTATACTATTATGTTCCCTTGATTTATAAAACATGCACATGATTTACTATTTCATTCCCTCGATTTGCTAAATCGTGAACTCGATTTACTATTTTGTTACCTTGATTTGCTAAATTATGCGTTCAATTTACTATTTCGTTCCCTCGATTTATAAAACATGCACACGATTTACTATTTCGCTCCCTCGATTTATAAAACATGCACACGATTTACTATTTCGTTCCCTCAATTTATAAAACATGCACACGATTTACTATTTCGTTCCCTCAATTTGCTAAATTATGCGCTCAATTTACTATTTCGTTCCCTCGATTTATAAAACATGCACACGATTTACTATTTCGCTCCCTCGATTTATAAAACATGCACATGATTTACTATTTCGTTCCCTCAATTTGCTAAATTATGCGCTCAATTTACTATTTCGTTCCCTCGATTTATAAAACATGCACACGATTAACTATTTCGTTCCCTCAATTTGCTAAATTATGCGCTCAATTTACTATTTCGTTCCCTCGATTTATAAAACATGCACACGATTTACTATTTCATTCCCTCGATTTATAAAACATGCACACGATTTACTATTTCGTTCCCTCGATTTATAAAACATGCACACGATTTACTATTTCGTTCCCTCGATTTATAAAACATGCACACGATTTACTATTTCGTTCCCTCGATTTATAAAACATGCACACGGTTTACTATTTCGTTCCCTCGATTTATAAAACATGCACACGATTTACTATTTCGTTCCCTCGATTTATAAAACATGCACACGATTTACTATTTCGTTCCCTCAATTTGTTAAATTATGCGCTCAATTTACTATTTCGTTCCCTCGATTTATAAAACATGCGCTCAATTTACTATTTCGTTCCCTCGATTTATAAAACATGCACACGATTTACTATTTCGTTCCCTGGATTTGCTAAATCGTGAACTCGATTTACTATTTTGTTACCTTGATTTGCTAAATTATGCGTTCAATTTACTATTTCGTTCCCTCAATTTGCTAAATTATGCGTTCAATTTACTATTTCGTTCCCTCAATTTGCTAAATTATGCGTTAAATTTACTATTTCGTTCCCTCGATTTATAAAACATGCACACGATTTACTATTTCGTTCCCTCGATTCCCTTCGTTCCCTTTCGTTCCCTTCATTTACTATTTCGTTCCCTCGATTTATAAAACATGCACACGATTTAATATTTCATTCAAGACAATACTATTTCTTCACGAGTTGCTTGTGTGACTAAGATCTGCCTTCAAACCTTCGGTGATGAACTGTAATAAATCCATACATGGATCTCCAACATACGCAACCAAATTGTCTCTATTAGAATATCTAATGCGAAGATAAATTCAATGTCAGATATAAGCAGATCTACAGTCACATTATTCAGCTCAATTTAGTTCAATAACCATGTCAATGTTGCAAAGTTGGTGTCATTATCTAGATCAATTCAGTTCAAATGTTGTTATCATCTGATAGTGCCAGTGCATTAAGTGATAATATTACTGAATATGAATTGTCATACAAACCCTTGACTATTCTGGATTTAATATCTCTAACTCACCTTGCATTTGATCTCTTTCTTGATGAGGTGGTTCTTGCCTTTGTAGTTGAAGATGACGTGAACTTTCTTGGTGCTGTAGCCGCAGATATCAGGCCCTGTTGAGATGATTAAATAAATTAATTAAGACTATATACTTTCACAGACACATGAATGCATAGGCGTTAACTAGAGAATCTTGGTCGACGTACCGAACATGAGGTAATACTGGGAGTCTCCGTGCATGTCAGCCTGGTTGAGATCAGATGGGAAGACTTTAACGTATCCACCTCCGCAGTCGATCTTCTGCTCGTGTTTGACGGTAAATTGGATCACCAGAGGTTTGTCCTCATTGCTAAAGGAGTCAAAGCGGGCTGAGGTGGCGTAGAAACGGGCATCCTGACTGGTCTGCAGCCCTGTTGGTGAAGCAAACTCATAATTAATATCATCTTTACTGAACCAAAGTAGTCGTTTTTAGAGGTCGAGTGAATCACATGCAAACTCTTACCCTTGTCTTTCTCAGCATCTCCGTAGAAGTTTCCAGCGGTCAGTTTAAACTGCCCGTAGTCAGACTTGTGCTCCGAGTTCACCCATCGACTCTTCCAGGCATCTGAGAATTCAGATAATAAAGTTAGAAACACAAAAAAACAACACCAAGTAACGCAACTGTGACCAAGGATGAGTTGGGAACATGATTTCCATTCAAAAAAGGAGATTTCATCTCATCGCCAACTAACTTACCCAACCCAAATTGTACAAGAAGGCATTCATCTAGCTCTTTATCTATGAGCTTGAAGAGGAAATGAGGAGTTTATGCGGGTGGCACATTCCTCACGCATTTAATGAATGATATTTAAGGAAGTTGGCTGTTCTTGCAAACCCATTTGATAGACAGACAGTTTGCATGTCCAAATGCAAGTTTTGCTTTCATTTTCACTAGCAAATCCTGATATACTGGAATAAAATTTGTTTAATTAAGCAATTTGACAAGGCCTTGAATGATGATGACCTATTAAATGCAGTGTGCATAATTTGATACTACATAATTTGAACATAATTTGATACTTTCTATTGCTGTCCGGCTGCAGGGGGCCTCAGTGGGTGTGGCCTTCTCATTCAAGAGACCTTTTTATTGGCCATTTGGATACGCCCCTGGGTGCAAGACGAGTCATCAGAACCTTTGGTCCATTGTAGCGGGATATAAAAATGTGTATATCTGCAAAATGCTTATTTTGTCAACTTTTTAGGAGTATATTGGGCATATAGATGAGCTCAAAGCTAACATAATTCTTGATTTTACGAGGAAATACAACCAACTACATGATAACTAGTTACATTTAATATATAAACTGTATATTTTAACCTAAAATATTGATTTTATTTTCTTAAAAGTAAATTAACAACCCATCTACTATAATGCACTTCTTCAGTACTGAAAGAAAGAAAGAAAGAATTTTTCAAGGTTTCATTTTTGCTCTGGCAAACTATGCATGAACCAATAATGCTAATAAGTAATAGGATTGACTTTCCTAGCATAACAAAAGTATAATTAAACATCATAATCTATTAATTTTTCATTCAACAACCCATTTTAATGTCACTGATTAATGTTGTGACCTACAATTCAACCATGACATGCAAGTTATCGATTCACTCACCCCCATCCAGAAACTGCTCTTTAAAGTACACCTCTGCATTGGCTGCCAATGCCAATAATGCAGCAGAAACAAAGTGGAATAATGTAATAATTTGCATTTTGTTAATTTGTGGAATTAAGCCCGCACACTCCCTCTCTCCCTCTCGTGCTCGCGCTCTGCTGCTCTCGGGGTTTATCCGTGTCTCTGGAGAAGCGCGTGGCTGCACAGATGTCTGCCGTTCATTGGTCCACAGCTGACGCCCTCGACCAATCACAAGAGACCACGAAGTGAATGGCTCGCCTTCACACCGGATATTGTATCCGCCTCTTGTGCTGTTCTCCGACCAGTTGTTACTGTACACGATGACCTGCGGTCTCGTCATATGACAGGACAGTACAGACTCAGGATCAGTTTCTAGGACGACAGCAGCGGGGTTTGACTGTGAGAATCTCACTCGACCGGCCAAGACGTGTACGCGGAAAACGGTGCTTAAATAAATATGGGGGTGTGTTTTCCTCTAAATACAGCCTACTCTTCTGTGTTTTATCTGTAGACTTTGATATGATGAAACTGTACAAGACAATACAATGCCTATTGTGTTTTAAGAGAACTTGTGTAAAGATACAAACCCAAACAATTACTTCAAACCATGTGATATAGTCCATTAGGCTCAAGATTAAACAAAATAAGACTATATATATATATATATATATATATATATATATATATATATATATATATATATATATATAAGATAACTTAATGGAACCATATAAAAAAACAGAAGCCTTTAAAATAGGCTACTAAAGATATACACTCCATATGTTTGTTATGGTTAAAGGATTAGTTCACTTTCAAATTAAAATGTCCTGATAATTTCCTCACCCCCATGTCATCCAAGATGTCCATGTCCTTCTTTCTTCAGTTGAAAAGAAATGAAGGTTTCTGAGGAAAGCATTCCAGGATTTTTCTCCATATAGTGGACTTCAATGGCCTCCAGATGGTTGAAGGTCAAAATTACAGTTTCAGTGCAGCTTCAAAGGGCTTTAAACGATACCAGACGAGGAATAAGAGTCTTATCTAGAGAAACCATCACTCATTTTCTAAAAAAAATAAAATAAAATTTTATACATTTTAACCATAAATGCTCATCTTGAACTAGCTCTCTTCTTCTTCTCTATTTGGATTCCGGCAGTGTAGACGCTGCTAAGTGTATTACTGCCCTCCACAGGTCAAAGTTTGAACTAAATTGTTATATACTTGCACTAGCACATTGTATATGATAATTTAGCTCAAACTTTGACCTGTGGAGGGCAGTAATACACTTAGCAGTGTCTACACTGCTGGAATTGTAATAAAGAAGAAGAAGAGAGCTAGTTTAAGATGAGCATTTATGGTTAAAATGTATAAAATTTTAAATTTTTAAAAAAAATAAGTGGATGGTTTCTCTAGATAAGACTCTTATTCTTTGTCTGAGATCGTGTAGAAGTGCTTTGAAGCTGCACTGAAACTGTAATTTTGACCTTCAACCATCTGGAGGCCATTGAAGTCCATTATATGGAGAAAAATCCTGGAATGTTTTCATCAAAAACCTTAATTTCTTTTCAACTGAAGAAAGAAAGACATGAACATCTTGGATGACATGGGGGTGAGGAAATTATCAGGAAAATTTTATTTGAAAGTGAACTAATCCTTTAATTTGCCATTAGTGTTTGAGCTTTTTACTGAAAACAAACCTATGCAAACGGTCACAAAATCATGTGGTCATTATTAGCATATTAAGCATGCACGCTGCAAATTATCTAATACTAATGTGCAGGGCCTCCAGAAACAGGATAGATGGAGGAACATTACCGTAATGTAGTCATCTGACAAACTTCAGAGTTTCCTTACACTTTATTATCCTGGTAAGCGTCATATTATCAGGCACTTTCAGTTGCAGAATAATAATAATCATGACAAATACACCTGACAATACTTAAAAGTTGATAACTGATTGGAAGTTGAAACTGCAATGCCACTGTATAAATGACGCGAAAGAGTTAATACTACAGAAATGATACAGTATGTATATGAAAAAGGGTTTTCAAGCATCAAAACAATTAATATAATACAGCATTGAATTGTTGTTATTAAATACATCAGAATGGGTCCTGTTTAATTTGTTTGTATATTTCTAAGCAAAAATGACATCAGATATCATACATTTTTACCATGATTTACAGAAGACACCCACTAAAATGTCATTCAGTGTAACAATCTTGTCAGGCATATTTACAACAAAAATCTATTTATGCCATATTAAAGACTAATTACTTCTACTCCAAATGCTAATTGCTTGTAATTTTACATTTTTAAACTTTGCCACTATCCTAGGTTTTGCCCATTTGTCAACAAGATTTTTTTACTAATTTAAAATGCAATAAAATTTAGTATGCTCACTTATATCATATATATTTTAATACGTACAGGTCAGAATAAGTATGTTGTTTTAATTTTACATAAATATAAGTGTTACACTGAATGACAATGGAACATTATTTCACCCACATTTTGACATTTTATTCTCCCCAAACTTATTTGAAACCTTAAAAGTAGATGTTTTACTTGCATTTAATGTGCTTTCTATGTATATAAAATAACTTTTGTAAATTTCTGTTGATGCGGACATCTAAATGTCTTTGACCCATATGAATATACAGTATAAAATATACAATGTACAGTATATATATATATAAATGTATCACACTGCAGAAGTAAACTTGCAAATGTCGTTAGAGTAGTTTATGTTGACATACTGGGAATTCATGGATCTTGAGCAATTGAGAATTTGTTAGTGAAGTTCAATTGAGCAGCTCTAGGTGGCGCTGTGACTCTGTGGGCAACTTCCTGAATAATGCCAAGAAAAACTAAAGCATGGCTACTGGTAATACTGATGGCAACAGGTATGTGGAGCTTTCTTCATTCAAAATACAATAATGATGATGTGTGAGCAATGTATTGTCACTTTTATTAAGTTTTAAATTATATTATACACTTTCTCTTTACTAATTGTTTCATGAGACTATATTGCATGTTCAATTCAGTGAGTGTGGTTATTATTTTAGGAATAAATACAGTTGTTTTGCTTTTTAAATCCAGTTTTCAGTCTGATCAAATACTGATTTTAGAAGGACTATTTTAGATAGTCCACTTTAGACATTCTTCTAACTATAAGTAACTTTGCAACTACGTTAACTAGCAGTCATTAGAGTGTTAGTAGACTGTCTGCATAACACTTTATTTTGATGCTCCCCAATAGACATTCTACTGAATGTAACTTATTCATTCATGCGTGACGACGCGAACGTGCAAAGACTAAGTCAAACGGCCTTTACAAAAAAAAAAAGGTAAAACAGTGATGTCGGATGATTTTGAAGTTGAAGGAGAAAATGAGTTTTTCACCTTACCGAGTTTACCACCTCACCTTTCCAACGTGATTACGTAATGCGTGGAGCATTCGCAGAGCAGTGCAAGACGAGCATTTGTGGTTAAAAAGTATATACATTTTATTTTTTTAGAAAATGAGTGATGGTTTCGCTAGATAAGACTCTTATTCCTCGTCTGGGGATGATCATGTAGAGCTCTTTGAAGCTGCACTGAAACTGACATTTGGACCTTCAACCTGTTGAACCCCAGTGAAGTCCACTATATGGAGAAAAATCCTGGAATGTTTTCCTCAAAATATGTCAAAAGTGGACTATCGAAATAAATTTGATTTTGCTTTCAGTTCATTTGTCACTCTGGAAGGTCAAGTTGACTCCAGTATTTCAACTCTGTGTTCTTTATTAACATGTAGTAGGTCATCCAGGTATGCAGTGCATGAGTACATAGCGCATGCTGCAAAAAGTAGAATTGCAACATGCGATTCCAAACGTACCACATGTCCTTAAAAGATACAAAAAAAGGGAAAACAACGGTCAAGCACGTTCTCGCTCCCCCTCCTGTCGCCATGCCAAACCGTCTCATTATGGCATTGTGAAGAGGACATAGAAAAGCTGTAGAAATCAAACCCAATTAATTCCGCTTGCTTCCCTTATTATTTGCACCATAGAACATGTTCCTCTAATCAGAGAGTTAACTACATCCCAAGTTCCAGATCCCTGCACAGCGTGAGGACCGAAAAAAAAAACACACAATCAATTCATTATTATCAGACTCTCACCCGAGCGAGGAAAATAAAGCACAAGCACTATACATTTAGCTGTGAATCACACGGTCAGTGTTGCAGTTGTGGTGGACGAGCTCTTCTGAACAGTTTTAAGAGTATATTTTTCGGCGCTATACCTGAGGAAGACAGAAGTTTTTTCACAAAAGCCAATGCCAAATTTTAGAGAGTAGGGTGCAAAAGTGATTTTCCTACTCAGTATTTTTGTCTTATTTTCCAGTACAAATATCTAAACATTCTTAAATTAAGATACATAATCTAACATCATGGCGGTGCATTTTTCATGGATGATTACCTCATGTTTTCTCGTCAAAATGTAAAAGTCTAATTTTAGCATTTTTACCCATTCTGGAGATGCAGGTCAGATAAATAAAGTTGTTTCATTTTAGTCACCTGTCACTTGTTGTTAACTAATGCTCAATTTCCTTTAATTAAACCAGCCAGCAGCATCCATGTAGAAATCCCTAAACTGACAACATTGTCAAAATGAGCACCGGTCGGCGTCTTGACCTCTGACCTCTTCTCTGGCCTTTACTTCACATTTGTCTGCCGACACTCGTCACAGGTCATGTCATGTCATGGGACTCCTTGACAGCCAATTAAAGCACGTCACAACATCACATCACTCAGTTTATTTGCAAGATTCTTATATTTTTTAAAATTATAACTATTATTAACATTAACGTGATTTTCTTACATATTTTTATATCTAAAAAGTTCTTAAATCAAGTTACTTGAGAAGCAAAATGACTTCAGATATTAAGTCTTGTTTCATGAAAAAGTATAAAAATTAAAGGCACAATATGTAAGATATTTGGATTAAAGGTGCCCTAGAATTAAAAATTGAATTTACCTTGGCATAGTTGAATAACAAGATGTTCAGTACATGGAAATGACATACAGTGAGTCTCAAACTCCATTGTTTCCTCCTTCTTATGTAAATCTCATTTGTTTAAAAGACCTCCAGAAAGAACAGGCGAATCTCAACATAACACCGACTGTTACGTAACAGTCGGGATCATTAATATGTACGACCCCAATATTTGCATATGCCAGCTCATGTTCAAGCATTAGACAAGGGCAGCCAGTATTAACGTCTGGATCTGTGCACAGCTGAATCATCAGACTAGGTAAGCAAGCAAGAACAATAGCGAAAAATGGCAGATGGAGCGATAATAACTGACATGATCCATGATATTTTTAGTGATATTTGTAAATTGTCTTTCTAAATGTTTTGTTAGCATGTTGCTAATGTACTGTTAAATGTGTTTAAAGTTACCATCGTTAATTACTGTATTCACGGAGACAAGAGAGCCGTCGCTTTTTCATTTTTAAACACTTGCAGTCTGTATAATTCATAAACACAATCTTCATTCTTTATAAATCTCTCCAGCCGTGTGTAATGTTAGCTTTAGCCACGGAGCACTATCAAACTCATTCAGAATCAAATGTAAACATCTAAATAAATACTATACTCACATGATCTGACACATGCATGTAGTATGCATGACGGACATCTTGTAAAGATCCATTTGAAGGTTATATTAGCTGTGTGAACTTTGTTTATGCACTGTATTATAGTCGAGAGCTCGGGGGGCAGGGAGCGAAAGATTTAAAGGGGCCGCAGCCTGAATCGTTGCATAGTTAATGATGCCCCAAAATAGGCAGTTAAAAAAATTTATTTAAAAAAATCTATGGGGTATTTTGAGCTGAAACTTCACAGACACATTCAGGGGACACCTTAGACTTATATTACATCTTGTAAAAACTGGTTCTAGGGCACTTTTAAAATATACAAAAAATACTAGAACAATGTTATATATTTTGTTGACTTGTGGACTTACATTATCCTAAATGTTTCCAATCATGTTCAACACAGCTCAACACAGTAAGTCTTATTGTTTTCTTGATTTACCACGAGTACCATGTTTTACCATGTCTAATATCGATCTAGATTATTGCATTGTGCAACAAATGTCTCATAGCAGCCGCCAAGTGAACGCAGAGTAGCATTATAACAATTTTCAACACACACAAATGTATCTAATATGATAAACAGCGCTGTGTTACCCCACATACGCTTGACCGGAAGAAGCGGAAGCGGCGACTGTGGCATAATAAAAGTCCCGCTGCTCTCGAGCCTTGTATCGCACTCGTCTCTCATTAGCAATTGCTTCAGCGCCTCGTTCCGCTCCAACCGCACTCGATTCTGCTCTGCTTCATGCTAAAATAATGTTAATAATCTCATCCATGAACATGATTTCTGCCCGAGTCCCATCCCGATTCTTTTCCACCGGCTGTAGACATGAAGACAACTCCTCACATGATTCCGCGAATTCAAGGCATCATCAAGCTACACCTTTGTTTTGAATAAGCGACCTCTAGTGGTGAAAATATACATAGTGTGCCTTTAAGTGAGTTTAAGCTTAAAACAAAAACTAACATCTGCCAATGGGGTCAGAAAAATAAACTTGTTTTCAGTTTGAGTTAAGATTATTTTTCTGACCTCGCTGGCAGATATTTGTTCTTATTTTAAGCTTAAACTCAATTCATTTTGATGATTTTTTTTTTTTTTCAGAAAACAAAACTTAATATCTTGAGTCATTTTGCTTCTCAAGTAAATGTATGTCTAGTTTAGTTGTCACAATGAGTGAGAAAGGTTGATATGGAGCAGATTAATCTCCAACCTCTGGGGAATCACCCATTTTAAGGCAAAAACACAGTTTTTTTTGATACATCTGTCAATTTTGAGATTTTCATAAAGTGTTTTTTTTTTTCAGACTAAGTGGAAAGAAAACATCCAAAATACACTTTTAAGTGTATCTTTTATAGCACTTTATCTATTTGCATCTGTAGATTTCAATTACAGTACATATCTTTAAAGGCCGTTTTCTTCAAAATGCCAACTAATTTTGAAATACTGTTGGGTAAACTGGTAGTGGGCGGGATCAAACCGACCAAAAAACAAAACAAAACAGATATTCCACCATGGAACACACATTCTCAAAGTGGAAATATCTGCAAACATATTATGGTATTTTTATGCTTTAGTACAGTAAAAAAACAATTAAGCACCTTTAAAGGATAGTTCACCCAAAAATGAAAATTTTATGTTTATCTGCTTACCCCCAGGCATCAAGATGTAGGTGACTTTGTTTCTTCAGTAGAACACAAATTATGATTTTTAACTCCGACCGTTGCGGTCTGTCAGCCGAATAATGCGTGTAAATGGGAACTCCATCTATAAGAGTAAAAAAAACACAACAGACAAATCCAAATTAAACTCTGCGGCTCGTGACGACACATGTCTTATGAGTAGTAGGATAATCATATTCATCCACACCATCACAAAGAGCCAAAGCAAATGCATGCATTTTGTAGAAGATCAATGTTCTTCTACAAAATGCATGCAGTTTTGTTTTTTAACCACTAGAGGGACAAAAGTTACATACCTTTAATATCTCAAGCCATTTTTCTTCTAAAGTAAATATATCTTGATTTAATGAATTTTAGCTATTTGTACCGGAAAACAAGTCAAAAATACTGGAAGAGAATTTTTTTTTATTTTTTTATATATATATATATATATATATATATATATATATATATATATATTTTTTTTTTTTTTTTTTTTTTTTTTTTTTTTTTTTTAAGATTTTATTTATTTATTTCTTTTTTTGCGGTGTAACTAACATTGGCATGTGCTCACTACATAATTCACACAGTTATATTTTACTATTATTCTATCCTTCAAAATAGGATGTTTGAGAGGAAATGGATAACAAGATGGCAGTACATTTGTAATTAGAAAATGCATTAATACTATGCTTCAAACTCTTGTCATGTTATGTCATTTGATTTAAGAGGACTGTATGTTTGTGTGTGTGTTTTGTGTCAGTGAAGCATGGAAACCAGCAGCGGGACGTGGGGCAATTAGGAGCGGTCGTAGGTGCGGAGAGCCGCCCCCCCTCGCTCTGTCCCCTGTGGAGGGCTGATGGACGGCCGGCTCATCTTCTTAACAGGCTGGCTTGGTGCCGTTAACCTGCAAGGGCAGGCGAGGACAGGTCACTACACCCACAACCTAGTCAGGGCCACTGAACACGCTCACTAATGAGGGGAAAACTCTTTCAGTCACTAGTTGAGCTACAGTGTCTTATGTGTGTGTGAATAAAAATGGTCAAATAATCAATCAAATGTCCAGAAATACTGCTCAGTAATATGATTTATCAAATGAGCATTGCATTATATTTTACATTCACCTATTTTTATGCGCATTTTGGAACATTGCATTAAAAAAAATGCTTGATGCAAACGCCAAAATGTGCAAAAATTCTAAAAATGAGCATAAAAAATGAGGTATGTGCTCAAATGAGGTGGATAATTTTTTATCCGATAAGAAGACATGCACATAAGCTACGATGGAAACACATTTAGACTTGGATGTGATTGGATAACTGGACTAACCAGTGGACCAATCGCATCACAGCATCTCAAATGTTGGTTTGGTCATTTTAAAATGCCTGAAAGTCTGTCATCAGAATGATATGGTTTAATTCCCTCCAGAAGCGTCTCACATGATTGTGTTCCCAAACACCAGCATCCGAACGGCAAGATCACATGACAGTGTTTACTGTGTTTCGTCCGAGTCGCAAGTTTTTTTTGATGTAGAAAAAAAGAGCCACAGTTTCCAGATTCCAGAAACTTCCTTTTTTTACAGATATTTTTTCAGCAATTTCATTTATTTATAAAAATGCAATCTCATACGTGTTTGATATTTGCTTTTCTTTTAGTTTCAGTTCATTGTAACCAAATTACGTTGCATTTGAGCATGTGATTTACAATTTTATGTGAGCAATGATATAATATTTGATTTATCATTTTAAAAATTGTTAGGATATATTAAATATTTTTGAACAAAACCAGTTAATTTACACATGACCAAATGTAGTACTTTTTTAGGTTAACTAACAAAAAAATTCACAGCGTAGTATGTTTAGATCTACATTTAATTGTAATTAAATTACGTTTTGAATGAACTTCCTGTCAGCGTATATTCTCTGGAATTATAAAAGTTAACCAGTCATGCATTTTTATCATTCATCTTTATTCCAGTTGTTAGTGCAAAAAAAAAAGATCTCCAAAAAAAAAAAATAATAATCTAAAGACATGTTCAATCACGTCCAAATATCCCACCCCACAAAAACACCATAACAAACATAATGACAGTTAATATTCATGTCGTACAATGATAAAGCTGCAACAATTGTGACAAAATCCACTCGTCTAAGTGTACAGATCTTTAAAGAAAACACTATCTTCTTTGGCTTCATCGTAGTTCACATAAACCGTGCTTTTATAAGAACTCTATTGTATTAATGAGACTCTTCTTCAATGCACACCTATAAAATAAACAATATGTCAAACATACTGTAAAATGAATTATATTTATTTTGCATCAAGCTTTTGTTTTGTACCATTTGCATCAACATTTTAGTTCACACAGTGCATAAAATGGATCATGATATGTATTTTTTTCTCTTTGCATAGTTACAGTGTCCACAAAGTATTAAAATGATAGTTAGTTTTATGCCATCAACTTCTAAGAGAAGTGAAAAGGATTATGATAAGACACAGCTTGTTTTTCAGAGTTGTTTGATCGATTCACTGGACATGGTGTGCACATTTAAATGACGTGCATACAGTTCTGACACCTGGCTGGGACGCCCATTAGTTCAGAGCAGAGGGGCAATCGATAATCTCAAACAATGAAGAGTCCCGCTGGGGAGCCGCTCATTCCGCGTCCTCACACACACCTGCTATGACAGCAACACAATCCGCTAATGACCTCACAAAGTTTCTGAGAAATCAGTGCTTAGACAGTATGTCAAACTGTAAAGTGGTTCTTGAAGGTACTTTTTCCCTTGCTTATAAATTGTCTACACTTCTTTTTCATCGTTTGTGTTCTGTGGCTTTTGATCAACTGGTGTTTTAGTGATTTTTAGTCGTCATTTTCACTAGATCTAACTTGTTTTTGTCAAATGATTTGCTGTAAAGGTGTGCATGGCTATGTTTATTAAACATAAATGACAATTGCATTGATTTTTACTTATCTAATGCGATTACATTTGTTTTCAGTGTGACTTCTGTCCAGAAAACTATCCGAAAGCATTGCAAATGCCTCTGCTAAGCAGTTTTGCTTTCATACGTTCGCTGTCATACTTACTTTCTTTTCAGGCCATGTTCTCTCAACACTGCTTAAAGTGGATAGTGCCAAAGCCGTTGATATCTGGACCAAATTACAATTCAATATGTTTCTATGGATGTGTGTTTTGCTATAGTAAGCTATGACACTTTGATTTAAATAATGGAGATATTTTCAATTTCATAAAACTAACATCTTTAAGACATCATATTATGTAAAGTGAAAATCAACTGTCAAGTACCAAGGTCATATTTCAACCCAAAAACAAAAGAAGAAAACTGAAATTAAAATGATTAGAAATTATTTAGAAAGCTAATGTAAAAAAGAATGATGTATTATTTACATTTATTTTATTTAAATGATTTTTTTAATATTATATATACAGTAAGTGCTGTCAAACCGATTAATCGCATCTAACATAAAAGTTTGTAAATATATAATGTCTGTTTGGTTACGGAAGAGGATTAGGGCCAAGCAATAATAAAAAAATAAAACCATCTCAAGATTAAAGTTGTTAAATTTCAAGAAAAAACTCGTTAAATTTCGAGAAAAAAGTCGAGATAAAATGTTGAGAATAAAGTCATTAAATTACGAGAAAAAACCTGTTAAATTTCAAGAAAAAGTCGAGATAAAATGTTGAGAATAAAGTCGTTAAATTACGCGAACAAATTTGTTAAATTACGAGAAAAAAGTCGTTAAATTACGAGAACAAATTTGTTAAATTACAAGAAAAAAGTCATTAAATTATGAGAACAAATTCGTAATTTAACGAATTTGTTCTCATAATTGAACGACTTTTTTCTCATAATTTAATGACTTTATTCTCAACATTTTATCTCGACTTTTTTCTCGAAATTTAATGACATTTTTCTCATAATTTAACAAATTTGTTCTCGTAATTTAACAACTTTTTTCTCATAATTTAATGACTTTATTCTCAACATTTTATCTCGACTTTTTTCTCGAAATTTAACGACATTTTTCTCAGAATTTAACGAATTTGTTCTCGTAATTTATCAACTTTTTTCTCATATTTTAATGACTTTATTCTCAACATTTTATCTCGACTTTTTTCTCGAAATTTAACTACATTTTTTCTCATAATTTAACGAATTTGTTCTCGTAATTTAACGACTTATTTCTCATAATTTAACAAGTTTATTCTCAACATTTTATCACGACTTTTTTCTCGAAATTTAACGAGTTTTTTTCGTAATTTAACAAGTTTATTCTCAACATTTTATCACGACTTTTTTCTCGAAATGAACGAGTTTTTTCTCGTAATTTAACAAGTTTATTCTCAACATTTTATGTCGACTTTTTTCTCGAAATTAACGAGTTTTTTCGCGAAATTTAACAACTTTAATCTCGAGATGGTTTTGTTTTTTTATTATTGCTTGGCCCTAATCCTCTTCCGTAGTTTGTGCATCTATATATATATATATATATATATATATATATATATATATATACACACACACACACACACACACACACACACACACATATACATACAAACACACATATATATTTATAAACTTTTTTGTTAGATTCAATTAATCATGATTATTCGATTTGACAGCACAATTAGGGAAAAATACATAATAAAATAAGCCTAAATTTTCACTGTGCAAATTATAATTTCTTATTAGGTTCTCTTGTTTTGGGGGTGAAATAAAGCTCAAACTTTCTTCATGAAATTCACCCTTTGAGATATTCATTGCTTGAAACAGACCCCACAGACACTGAAACGTTAAACCTCAGACTCGTTTTATATGATTATATGATCGTGTCGAATGGCAAAGAGGATTGTGGCACTGTTGAACTATATGCTAGTGATTTAGAAACGGTCTTCACACCATGGCTTGATAATGCAACTACACATATAAAGAACAATTCAATAAAAGACATTATGTTCCTAGGTTTCAGTTAATTTGACTGAAGTCATTAAGAGTCACTCCTTTTAAATCAAAGTCAAGTGATTTCTTCTAATCCACCCTCATGTCTACATGGTAGGATATGAATTTAACCTCTGAACAGGCATTGAGGTATCAGTTGTCCTGAGCTGCAGTTAGCCAACGTGCCAAACTTGCTTTTGCGAGTCCTTAACCTGGCCCAATGATGAGCAGAGAAGCTTGGCACCGGCTGAAACCCAAAATCCTAAGGAGATCAACATCTGCTGGTAAGAATTAAGAAACGCCTTACTGTAGATTCTACAATCCCAAACTGTCCTGTGATATGTTGCAAAAATTTCAAATCCAACATGCCAAGCAGGTTTGACCATCGACGTAACTCCGGGTATCGTATGTTATGAAGATATCCTCAAATGATGAGGTCCTTAAAATTGTTTAGTTTTATTTTCCAGACAATTCAAAGATGATATGAAACGAGTACAAGAGATCTTCATGTTTCCAGGTTGCTTCAATGGCATTTGGAGGAACCCTATTCCTAATGGATGCAGGTCATTTTTAAAAATGCATCCAATGAGATCCCAATGAAATATTGTAACATTTTCCCGTTACATGGGTTGCCAGGTTTTGTCCATGGACTGAATGTGCTCCTTGGCCTTCATCCTCAAAAGCTGCAATGCTAGAGCTGCGGTCTACGTCTTCCAATGGGTATTTATCATTAAATGCTGGGGGACACTGGTAAGGAGGAGGTGGCATTGGTTGCATTCCCTGTACCATGCCTGGAGAAGAGTTCAGAAAGCCAGGGTGACCCGTATAGGCAGGCTGGAGGCTTTGGCTTGGTCCCATGAAGCCCGGGATGCTGTGCATAGGAGTGGCACTGGAGAGCGGGGAGGACAACCAGGGGTCCAGGGGTAGAGAATTAGTCATGGGCCCCACGTTGGGCGCCATAGTCGGTCGGTTGAAGGACAGCATGGGAGAGTCGTGGAGCTTCATGCTGCCCGTGTCTATTTTTTCTTGTCGCCGCCATTTTGCACGCCGGTTCTGGAACCACACCTATATGATGGGACAAAGTCAAGAACTGTTTAGACTATAGGCATCAAACCCTGGCACAGAAACTGTTTTTGACTCGTCTGTCCGCAGAAGTCTAAGGCTCTGTTTACAGCGTTTTGGTCGATTGGATTACAAGTGGACAAGGGAGACATATACCCGTTTGCACCTGGTATTTTAATCTGTCTCTTTTGTCCACTTTTAACCACTTCTGTCCTGATTTCTTAGAGGGGAGGGTCTATGGGCAGGTAAATGCATGTTTTTTTCAGATCTTTTGATCTAATGGACAAAATAAGCTCATGCAATTTACATATGAACATGACCGGAGACAGAGAGCATCAGCTTTCGTTTCTGCTCTGACAGGTGCAAGACCAGCCGAAAGCTGTGTGTCTGTGTTAGAAATCAAGAATGGTGAGAGAACATTGTGCTTGGTACGTTTTTTGTCTTCAAACCAAACTTGGGTCTTCAGCCGACAAAGTTTAAAATCCCGCCTGGCTAGCATGCTTCAAATAATGTTTATGCATTAAATCAGTAGGTGGAGAGTAGGCAGCATTTATACTTCAAAAGCAATACGGTCGAATGCTTAAAACATTTTAGACCCTGTTTACACCTGTATTTAGCGTCATCCACTTGTGATCCAATCGACCAAAATGCATCTAGGTGGAAACCCTTAATACCTCGTAGACTTATATTGCAAATGCATTACTGAAAATATGTGTGTTTCCCAACTTTGCACAGTACAAGATGCTAATAGGGATTAAAAGTGAAGAAAATGGCAGAAAATGAAGATGAACCAGGAGAGACAGAAATGTGGAAAAATTCTTGGGATGTTGTTCATTAAATTGGATGAGAGCAGAATGAAAATGAAAAGCTAAGATCCTGCAACTTATAGTGAACGTGATTTCAAGCATATCCCTGCATCAACATCTTTGTCGATCCTGGAACAGCATTCCAATCAACCAGTCAGATTTGATGGAAAAGTTTACATTTAATGTCAAGTTTAGGCTTACAACCAGGGTCAGGTGCTTCTACATCAGTGTTATTCACCAATCATTTCCTTCTGATTTTAGGGATAAGTTATGGTTATGCTTTTGGACAGGAATGTCAAAATCTGTTGATCCAGGAACATGTCTAACATGGCAAAGTCATGGAGATCAAAAAATATCTATTAAATAAATCTATTAAGTAAAAGTGTTACAATATTTTATTGATGGATAAAACAGAGCATGATGGAAAATGCACAAGACATCAGTCATGAAAAGACATTTGCAATACCATTTTACTACTGTAATTAGACTTTAATTTTTTCTATTCATTGGTTTGTGAAAAGTTCCAGTGCACATTATTCCAAATTATTCCATTATTCCAAATTATTCCAAGTTCCAGTGCACATTATTCCAAAGATATTCCAAAGATACAACCTGTAAATAAGCCATTCTATGGCTTATTTAAAGGTTGTATCTTTGGAATAATGTGCACTGATGTATAAGATCGATTATATGTCTTGAAAAGTAAATAGGATCTCATGTTAACTTTTTATTGTTTTATGTAACCCTGAATATTCCTCATCTTCAGTTTTAGTAACTGACACAGCAATTAAGATAATCCTCTAATTATTTAACAGGACTGTCAATATAACAAAGCTTCGTCTTTTGTTTTCTACAAGATTCTCTTCATTGAATCAATAAACAACCTCACCCTGTAATGCCCTATCAAACTAAGTCCATTACAGATAACCCCAAAGTCAAGGTTGTAATGAAATTACAATTACATTGATCACTACGCCTCTACAGTCTATCTAATAGCATTAAGTGTCCCAGCTTGTATGGTCCAAAGCTTACCTGAACTCGAACTTCTGGGAGGTTGACTTTCATCGCCAGCTCTTCTCGACTGTACACATCCGGGTAGTGGGACTTCTCAAAGGCGCGCTCGAGCTCGTGCAGCTGATAGGTCGTGAAGGTGGTTCTGTTGCGTCTGTGTTTCTTTTTAGGTTGATCCTCATCGGGAGCATCCGGGGAACGGCTGTCACTCTCCACATTGCTCCGTGGATCTCCCAAATCTGTGTCACACTTCTCCGTGGAGAAAAGCCCAGTATCTGCAGCACAGAACAGATAGACGGACTGCTCTTTATTTCTCAGGTACTCTTGTAAAGTCCATTAAAGAATTAGTGTGTTGCTAATGGGTTTTAATGTGTTTTTATGTGGTTGCTAGGGCATCCTGAGTGGTTGTTAAGGCATTGTCAGTGTGTCCTGGGTGGTTGCTAGGGCATTTCTACATAGTTGATAGGGTTTTCTGGGTGTTACTACAGCATTGCTAGGTGGTTGTTTGGGTGTTTTGGGTGGTTGCTAAGAAATTGCTAGAGTTTTCTGGGTAGTTATTACATTTCTAGGACGTTGCTAAGGTGTTCTGGATGGTTACCAGGGACGTTGCTAAGAAGTTGCTAGGGTTTTCTGAGTGGCTACTACAGCATTACTGGGTGGTTGTTAGGGTTTTTTGGGTGGTTGCTAAGAAATTTGTAGAGTTTTCTGGGTAGTTGTTACGTTATTTCTAGAATGTTGCTAAAGTGTTCTGGATGGTTGCTAGGGTGTTGCTAAGAAGTTGCTAGGATTTTCTGGGTAGTACTACAGCATTGCTAGGTGGCTGTTAGGGTGTTTGGTGGTTGCTAAGAAATTGCTAGAGTTTTCTGGGTAGTCATGGAATTTCTAGGATGTTGCTAAGGTGTTCTGGATGGTTGCTAGGGTGTTGCTAATACGTTGCTAGGGTTTTCTGGGTGTTACTACAGCATTGCTAGGTGGCTGTTTGGGTGTTTTGGGTGGTTGCTAAGAAATTGCTAGAGCTTTCTGGGTAGTTATTACATTTCTAGGACGTTGCTAAGGTGTTCTGGATGGTTACCATGGGTGTTGCTAGGAAGTTGCTAGGGTTTTCTGAGTGGCTATTACAGCATTACTGGGTGGTTGTTAGGGTTTTTTGGGTGGTTGCTAAGAAATTTGTAGAGTTTTCTGGGTAGTTGTTACGTTATTTCTATAATGTTGCTGAAGTGTTCTGGATGGTTGCTAGGGTGTTGCTAAAAAGTTGCTAGGGTTTTCTGAGTGGCTACTACAGCATTGCTGGGTGGTTAGTTTGGGTGTTTTGGGTGGTTCCTAAGAAATTGCTAGTTTTCTGGGTAGATGTTATGGAATTTCTAGGATGTTGCTAAGGTGTTCTGTATGGTTGTTAGGGCGTTGCTAAGAAGTTGCTTGGGTTTTCTGTGTGGCTACTGTAACATTGCTAGGTAGTTCTTATGGTGTTTTGGGTGGTTGCTAAGAAACTGCTAGAGTTTTCTGGGTAGTTTCTTAAAATGTATGGATGTTGCTAAGGTGTTCTGGATGGTTGCTAGGGTGTTGATAATACGTTGCTAGGGTTTTCTGGGTGTTACTACAACATTGCTAGGTGGTTGTTAGGGTGTTTTGGGTGGTTGCTAAGAAAAGAGTTTTCTGGGTAGTTATTACATTTCTAGGACGTTGCTAAGGTGTTCTGGATGGTTACCAGGGGCGTTGCTAAGAAGTTGCTAGGGTTTTTGAGTGGCTACTACAGCTTTGCTAAGTGGTTGCAACTGTCTTTTGGGTGGTTGCTAAAGCATTGCTAAGTGCTTGAATTTTCTGTGTAGTTGCTACAGAATTGTTGTTGCTAGTCCATTCTGGCTGGTTGCTAGGGTGCTGCAAAGAAGTTTCCAGTTTTTTCTGGGTTATTGCTATAGATTGATAAAAAAAAAAAAAAAAAACTTTCTAGAGTGTTTTGAGTGGTTGCTACTCGGTTTTGTCTGGTTGCTTAGGTGTTTCTAAGAAGTTGTTAGGGTTTTCTGGGTGATTGCTATGGCATTGCATAAAAGCCAAAAAGTTTTTATGGTGTTCTAAATGGTTGCTAGGTTACTGCTAGGATATTTGTTAGGGTGTTCTGGGTGGTTGCTAGGCTGCTAATAAGTTGCTAGAGTTTTCTGGGTGGTTGCTACAGCGTTTCTAGGATGTTATGAGTGGTTGCTATTTGGGATGCTATGGTGTTCTAGGGGGTTGCTAGAGTGTTGCTAATAAGTTGCTAGAATTTTCTGGGTGATTACTACAGCTTTGCTAAGACGTTTCCAGGGTGTTCTGAGTGGTTGTTAGGGCATTGCAAAGTTGCTAGGTTTTTCTGGGTGGTTACTACAGCATTGCAAAGTGGTTGATTGAGTGTTTTGGGTGGTTGCTAGGGCGTTGCAAGGAAATTTATGGAGTTTTATGAGTGGTTGCTACAGCATTGCTAGGAAGTTTCTAGGATGCTATGAGTGGTTGCTATGGGGTTGCTAGGGTGTTCTAGGTGGTTTCTAATGTGCTGCTAGGTAATTGCAAGGGTGTTTAAGGTGGTTGCTAGGGCAGTGCTGAGAATGTTTTGGGTTGTTTCTGGGGTGTTTCTTGGTGGCCGCTAAGGTGTTCTAGGTGGTTGCTAAGAAGTTGCTTGAGAGTTCTAGAGGGTGGCTAGGGTGTTGCTAAGAAATTTCTGTAATGTTCTTGTCTCTGATGAGGCTCAGGTCTCTCCTTCAATATAAGCCTGTGGGATATTTTCCAACTGTTTTATTGTCCAACAGGTAAAAATGATGCATCTGATCACTTATAAAGTAACAGCACACCTCTCCTCAACAATAGGATCATTCATGTCTGTTGCACAAATGGCATAGGATGAGGAACATACATTGCCTTAACAAGCACCATTAATAATGCAAGAACAAAGCTATTTTTATGTTCTTTAAAAATTGGTACAGTGATGGAGTCAGATGTTAACCTTTCGATTTTATGAATGCCTATAAAATAAGAGATTTGGAAGTTCCATCACTTCTGTCATGGTAAGTAAGTCTTCCCTGTAATCCAAGCACGCAGATGTCACCGGTTAAACCTGTAGACCTCATGTGGCCAAGACTGCTAATCCAACCGTTAAGAGGTTCACTCAGTACCGCAGCGTTTTGACCAAGAGGGACCAACCGGCCTGACAACAGCAGAGATTTTCATTTCGCAGAAACAGCTAAGAGCAAACCGAGCCACATGTTGAGGTGGGGCAGATCCAGATTGAATCTAATTAAGTTCGGCAGGATTAGAGTCAGATCATTAGTTCAATGTTCGCCTGCGGCAGCACAAGTGTTAAACGTTGTGCTGTACACAACATTCATGCACTGTACACCAGTTGCAGTGGTAATGATTATGAGGTTTAATTAGAATCGTTTTGTAACTTTTTTCATTATTTGATATTAAGCCTGTGAAATTTAAACACAACACCAGAGTAAAATGACAATATAGATTGGAAGATAATATGCATCCCTCTTCTTGGCGAGGAACTGAACCAGCCATATGGGTGCACATAGTTGTTTCACAAAATGCCACTTGACAACATTTTGACATCATTATTATTATTACTGTTAATCAGGCTTAGCACCTATGCAATGCTATGAAAATTCTACTGTGTTTTCACAAGAAATAAACCAGGAAAGAGGGATGTGGAATAATTAATGGAATATTATTTATTAAATCAGGTTGCAGAGTCCAATTGCATAAACAGCCACTATGTTAAGACCGTCTTAAGAACTAGTCTAACCAGCAGATAGTTAGGATTCTTACTTTTCTGATTCAAATTAGACCAATTTTTATGTATACTAAATTTTATGTTAGACCTTTTTATGTAACTGACTTTTAAAAGTTATAAGTTAGATTTAACTTGTAAGGAGTTTATGCAAACGACCACAGATTGCAACACTACTAACTGCTTACACTATTTACAGTGTTTGCTATTATTTATCTGTGCAAATGTAATTAGGCAAAATATTAAGACCAGAACAATTTATAACTGATTTTTATCAACATGTTTGACAATAATCCAAGTGGTCCGAAAATATTCCTCTTAATTTATTAACTAGTGGTGTTTTCCAAGTCATGCATCATTATTGCATGTTTTTAGGATATGAACAAACCTCCCTAAGCATTAAATTTTAGTGTGCACTTCACATGTCTTGTTATGGAGAGATGTGCTGTTACATTACTAAGTCATCAGATTTAAAACAGATGAAAAAAGCCAATAGACTTACATTGAAAAGTGACTGGAGCCTTGAAAAGTGACTTGATCACAGAGACTTGCAGGACTTTTTTCCATGCAAAACAGTAAGAACCCCCAGAACACTAGCTTTTTTATTCAGAAAATATTGTCTTCTTTATGCACACAAATGCAAACTCTTTTTCATAGCAGTAAAGTTAACAAATAACTAGAATTATGTGTTTTGAAATGTACAAGTTGTAATCCCAAAATCAGAACATTTTGCATCCAGCCACTCTTATTCTTAGAAAAAAAAAAGAAAAGAAAATTGAATTGAATTGGGGTTCTATATAGAAATCTAGGGTTCTTGACTCAATTTTAAAGAACTCTTTATGCCAAAAAGTTGTATATAAGGAGAAATGTCTTAAATGTTTGCATAATAACGGGTTATTTGAATTTGTTTACAAGCTGTTTTTAATTCATAAAAACTAAAATGTAATTAAAAATGAATTTAAAAAAAATAATTAATTAAAACTATATCCATAAAATGATCCCATAATGGGAATCCCTACAGTATATATGAAGAATCTATACAGAACCTAAGAGTGTGATATTTTTGTGCAACTACTTCTGATTCTGTCACTTTGCATAAAATGAGATGTAATTTAGTAAACCAATATATTCTCACCGTGATATGCTGACTGCTGTGAGCTGTCCGGAAGACTTTGCAGGTGACCGTAGGGGTCAGAGTTCACTTGCTTCTCCTGTTCTCCCAGGTCCGCTCCGTCCACTTTGTGTGTGTCAACAGGCCCGACCGGGTTGAGCAGAGGATCCTGGTCCTTACTGAAGCCCAGAATCACATCGATGCTGTGAACGCGGCCTCCCATGCCCGGGGCGCCACCTTTACCCAGGTCATGATAGTTGTCCGTTGAGAGGCAGCCATCATCCACCATGTTCATCATATCCAGTGACAAATGCATCCAATCTGCCCTTAAAGTAAGTCTCCTCGTGGAAACAGCATGCAAATAATGTCCAAAAGAGGATCAGGTTCCAGTTTGTGGTAGAGATTCTCTTTCAAAGATCTGTTGAAGAACAGCAGGGGTTAATAAGACTTTTAGTTAAGACGTGGTCAATGCATCGCTCAATAGTTTTTTGACAAAATCATGTGTTAAACTATTGTTATTAAAGGTCAGATTCTGTATTAAAAAATAGTAACATAACATATAATATATATGATAGATCGACAGGAAAAAATCACAAATGAGAAATCACAAATTCTCACTATTAACTAATTGCTTATTAGCATGCATAATATTAGGATATTGTCTGTTTATTAGCACATATTAATGCCTTATTCAGCATGACTATATTTTACATCCCTAATCCTACCTAATACCCAAACTTAAATGCTACTTTACTATCTAATAATAAGCATATTATACTGATGCAAAAGTCGTAGTTAATAGGTAATTGGATCCTAAACTAAAGTGTGACCGAGATCTCTTTAATATCTCAGTTGTTTCTCATAGTCTGCATGGAGAATTATCCTGTTTCATAGATGTTTCTTCTGAGCTTCTTTTATATTTACTACAAATAGAAAAATAATGCTTATAGTTATCCAAACCCAGTTATATTCCTGCATCTTTTGCATCTTTACATTGGACCAAAACTGGCGCATTAAATTTGTCATGTTAAACTTGATAAATCTGCAGCTCTGACTATTTATGCTTTACATGCCTTATTAGTTTTGATTAAAAGACGACTAAGGCGCTTTATTCTCCTGCACTGAATGTTAGTGAATGATTGATATACATAAAATATGACAAATACACATTGTGCATGAGATCAGTTGTCTTTATCTGTTCTTAACTGTCAGTATGATCCCTTTATTCCCATCCATCCCAACTTTATTAACAGTGAATCCTCATTTCAGACCTGTGTCGGCACATTCGTGTGTGTTTTTTTTTTTTTTTTCACAAGTTCTGCAAACTATAGGTTCTTTAATTATGTTTCAGCCTATGCAATGTAAATGTTCAATCAGTATTTAAAAGATTTAATAAAGTTATTCTTTGCCATCAACCGAAAGCATGTATCATGTGCTTTATATATACAAATACAAATTCAATCACATTTGTTTAGTTTCTGTGATGTAGTGATGTTACTTTTATTTTTTTATTTTAATTTTGAATCAGAAGTTTACAAAATAAAAGTCATTTAATAGAAGACTAAACTTCACACACTTTTTTCCATCAACATCTTGGTTAATCAGAATCATACAGGCCTGGTTGTCATCTTGTTAATGAGCTGCATTGGCAAGTTTTAGAATTTTGTAGAATTTTAGACATTTCTAAAAAGTTTGTGGGCAGTAATGCTATTTAATATGCAATATTTTATTTAGTTTCTACCTACTGTATATGCATATAGACTTTCAACCAGTGGATAATTAACTCGGATAAATCAGTGCAATCAACCAAGTACTGTATGTAGGATGTTAAAATGTATATGCTTTAAATATACAAATACAAGTAAATAATCAAGTCTTATTTGTCTAGTTTCACCTAATAATGATGCATTTTAAAAGTAAATTAAATCTAAATGAATCAAGGAAGCTTTAAAATCAGAAAAACGTACCTTTTTCTTCAACTTTATGGCTCATCAGAGTCACACAAGGTTGTTGCTTCCAAGCATCCCCGCAAAAGATAGACCACAACTTTTTACCCACAGTGCACCTTGTTAAGATGGTGACGTAAAATGTAAAATGACAGTTAACGACTCCCAAAAGTCCCAAAAGTGAGCGAAAATTCCGAAGCACTCAGATATATCCCATTCCCAGAGCATATGGAGGTCTTGATCTTTAGGATGAAGCCATGAAAACTGGCCTGACGTGCAGAGAGCCGGTGGCAAGAGGAAAAGACTTAAGAGGTTTAATAATGGGAATCCTTCCCCTTTAAGGATGATTGACAGTTGTTCTCTGCTGGGGTAATTGCACTAAACGCTGGCTGTGGTTTGGCCACAGAGGGAGGCCTGCGCTAATGAAGCACCGACAGAATGTCCTTTCAACACTCTTTTGTCTAAATGATAATGGTGACCTACTGAAAGTGTCCTTTAATCCCCAACTTAACAAAGACAACACACCATGTATTAAGATGTGTTTTTCTTGTGCAGCCAAATGCCTTCAGTGCTTCACAAAAATGGTCAACATAAACAGGCGTACATGGAGACAAAGTGTTGTACTGCTGACAACCCGAACAGGTCACTTTTTAAAACAATGCAGCAAGTCATTGTAGTTTTATTATTGCTATTTTGTTTGCTATGTGCATAACGTAGTGACAAACATATCTTATCAAATATAATGTAATTCAATGTGGCAATCAAACAAGTGTCCTTTTTGCAATCAAATCAAATGTGTATATATATATATATACGCACACACATAATCAAAAAGTGTCTTTCTTGCAATAAAGTTAAATTGTATTTAAAAAAAGCATTTTATATATATATATATATACACTTTCTTGCAATAAAATAAAAAATTTGTTTTAATATATATCATTTTATATGCAGTATACACACACAATTTTATATCTAAATTATTTTATTGCAATATATATAATCTTATATATTTATATATGCATTTTATTTGTTATCATCTAAAAGTGGCAAAAAATTATAATTGTATGTCAGTATATATATATATATATATATATATATATATATATATAATACACACACGTAATTCAAACAAGTGCCTTTCTTGCAATAAAATATATTTTTTAAAATATATATATATATACACACACACATACACACACACACAATTTTATAAATTATTTTATTGCAATATATATAATCTGTATATAATAAATATTGCAATAAATTAAATAAATAAATAAATTTTATATATATAAATATAATTTTATATATATAATATATTTATATTTATATTATTTATATTATATATTATTATATTATATATATTATAAATATATTTATATATGCATTTTACTTATTTAATGTGGCAAAAAATATATAATATATCTTTCTTGTAATAAAATTATATATATGTGTGTGTGTGTGTGTGTGTGTGTGTGTGTGTGTGTGTGTGTGTGTGTGTGTGTGTACATACACACTCACAATTTTATATATAAATTATTTTATTGCAATATATATATATATATATATTATATATTATACATTTTTATACATTTACATATGAATAAAAAAAACAAAAAATTATCATCTAAATGTGGCAAAAATTATATATATGAGCCAAATCATTATAACCAGTCACAGGTAAAATGAATATTATCGATCATCTCCTAACAAGGCTACATATTAAGGTCTGGATAGCAAAAAATCAGTTCTCGTAATTATCGTGTTGGATGCAGCAGAAATGGGTCTGAGCAATTTTCACAAGGGCCAAATTGTTATGGCAAGGTGACTGGGACAGAGTATCTCTGAAACAGCAAGGGTTGTGTGTTTCTCCTGGTCTCCTGGTGAGAATTTACCAACAGTGGTCCGGGGAGGGACATCGTTGCCATCGATGCACGAGGGCAACGAAGGCTGTCCCATCTGATCCGAGCCAACAGAAAGTCTATACTGTGGAACAAGTCACACAGAATTTTAATGGGAGGAATGTGTGCATTGCACTCTATGATGACCCCTATCCACCATCGAAAGCCCCTACAATGGGCAAACTGGATCTTGGAGCAACGGTCCAATGGTCCCACTGTGTACGTGTGCAGCGTTTACTCGGAAGTGATGCACCAGGGTCACTGTGGGACAACAACAACCCTGGGAACAGCCATTCATGTGGATGTAAATTTGACATGTGCCACTACCTCAACACTGTTGCAGACCAGGTTCATCCCTTCATGACAGTCCTTCATGACCCTTTCAAGGTGTTGCCCTGGCCTCCAAATTCCCCAGATCTCAGATGGCTTTACCTGGCCTTAATTACTCTAAATTGACCTCATGTAGCCCATTAGACTCAGAACTGACCTCATCAAACGATGCCACACTTTACCTTAAACAAACTGCTCAGACTCTTTTTTAATTGTTTTAAATGTGGCTTTCCCATGTCAATGGCGGCTTGTGCTAGTTCAGTACGAGAAAGTCTCGGCTGCAATGGTTTCTTTAAAGCCAGTTGACCAGGTTAATGCTCCTGAGACTGACTGGCACAGAGATCAACCCTCGTCTTAATGAGACTACAAAATCTTCTAGAGATTTTCCCCAGCCTTAATGAAATCTAACGATAAGTTTAAGAAGCCTTAGATGACCAATTAGGATCTCTAGAATGAAGGAAGTGATAATATTTTCCCTTGAATTATTAATACCTTCCCTTCATTAATTAATATCTGTGAGTATTTTCAGCAGGCTGGGACTCTTCATGGTGCAAAATGAATTTGACTGTATGTATATTGATTCTGAGTGTTTATATGAATATACCCACATGGAAGGCGACATTCTCAGGACCTTGCGCAACGTTCCCTAAAAGTTCTCTAAAGGTGACGAAAATTCTGAACCTTTACAAAACATTCGGGATGTTCCTAAAACATCCTCTTTTGGTAATAAAAGTGCTGCAGTTCAAGGTTCCTTATATTACTTTAGGAGGATGTTCCATTTTGGTTATTTTATGGTCAAAAAAAGAACGTTACAAAGAGGATATTTGGGACATTAACAGAACGTTGCCACACGGTCCTCCGTTGGTCATTTAATAACGTTCCCAATATGAGTTTAGGGGGACGTTCTGTTTTGGTTATTTTATGGTCATGCAAGAACGTTACAAAGGGGACATTTGGGAAGTTATCAGAACGTCCTATAGTAATAGTCCCATAAACATTCCCAGAACGTCCTGAATGTTCCCTGAAGGTCCACCAAATAACGTTCCCCAAACCTTAAAAGAACTCCACATTGTGATCGTCTCTGAACGCACTGGGAACGTTACTAGGTGACAGGTTACCCTGATTGAAATTTTACGTTCCCAGAACATTCTCAGAACGTCCACTGGTGTAAAGGACGTTGTCTAGTAACGTTCCCAGAACGTTTAGAGACGGTCACAATGTGGAGTTCTTTTAAGGTTTGGGGAACGTTATTTGGTGGACCTTCAGGGAACATTCAGGACGTTCTGGGAATGTTTAGGGGACTATTACTATAGGACGTTCTGATAACTTCCCAAATGTCCTCTTTGTAACGTTATGTATACGTCATGCATGTGCTGTTGTTTTTTGTCTTTTGTAAGATATTTAATAAAAAATATTTTTTGTTTGAACAGCTACTTTTATTAGTCAATTAAAGTTTTTTGACGAGGGCAGCAGGGACGTTCTGAGAACATTTCCAAATAAAATATGGTTCCCTAAACATTCAGAGAACGTCCTGAATGTTCTGTGAAGGTCCGCCAAATAACGTCCCCCAAACCTTAAAAGAACTCCACATTGTAACTGTCTCTGAACGTTCTGGGAACGTTACTAGACAACGTCCTTTACACCAGTGGGGACGTTCTGAGAATGTTCTGGGAATGTAAAATTTCTAGCGGGGTATGTTATTATATATGTGATTTTATTACAGATATAGCTGGCAGTGCATAATATAAAACCACACTGATGTATATTAAGGTAAGAATCACTAAATAATATAGGTAGATTTGATCAGAAATCATAAATTTCTGGTCAGAGTAAGTCGTCTCATGTTTTTATATACATGAACAATGAAAATTGTCATACAAAGAAATTATGAACACATGCAAAAACGAGAGAACCAACAAAATGATGATAATATAGTAAATTTATGCTTTTTCCTGTGAGCTTTTTGTTTTTCTATGCATTTTTTTGCATAGTAAATTAAAACCTGTAGCTGTAGTTTGCCTTTTTTGACAAATAATTTTGTCAGATAAATAATTTAGCCAAGTTTAGTGTTTCTTCCCTCATACTTAAATACATATTAAATATTTTCCTCATATTTTGATAGTTTAATCAAGCTTTTAGGGTCATTAAAAACGAATATCCCCTCTGGCCATCACCGCTACTGTACATTTAGATTGTGATTTGGGCATGTGCTTGCACAGGTTTTGTGATTGTGTGCAGGACGGTCAGTGATAACACACATTGACAGCGCCCACTTAATGGACCCTCAGCCTGTTGTCAGTTTGACCTCAGCTTAAAAAACAGGAGGCAAAAGACAAGAATGGTTTATTTCCGTTCCAGTGCTCGAGTCTAAACAAAAAACAGTCCGACTTCAAGTGATTGTGTCAGGAGTCAGTGTGATTTGTAGGGCCAAATAATTATCCAGACGAGCCAATTACAGACTGATAAACTGTAGGATTTTCTATCAAGCCCCAATAGGTCTCTTGGGGTGGGATTTTTCTTATAAAAGAGGCTTTTGGGCCATCTGGTCATCAGTGAAAGGCCCCTAATGCCAAACTACACATGAAGAAAAGGAAGTTACAGCATTTCAGCTGATAACAAATTGATTTGTTCATTCAATATTGTATTGTTTACATTTTTGCATGAGGCAGATGCTTTTATCCAAAGCAAGTAAAGGCTGTGATATAGGCTACCAAGCAAACATTGAAGGGTTAGTTCACCCAAAAATGAAAAATCTGTCATTAATTACTCACTTTCATGTCATTCCACACTTGTAAGACCTTCGTTCATCTTTGGAACACAAAAGAAGATATTTTTGATGAAATCTGATGGCCTGCATAGCCAACAAGATAATTAACACTTTCAGATGCCCAGAAAGCTACTAAAGACATATTTAAATCAGTTAATGTGACTACAGTGGTTCAACCTTAATGTTATTAAGCGACGAGAATATTTTTTGTGCGCCAAAAAAAAAAACCTTTATTCAAAGGTGCCCTAGAATTAAAAATTGAATTTACCTTGGCATAGTTGAATAACAAGAGTTCAGTACATGGAAATGACATACAGTGAGTCTCAAACTCCATTGTTTCCTCCTTCTTATATAAATCTCATTTGTTTGAAAGACATCCGAAGAACAAGCGAATCTCAACATAACACCGACTGTTACGTAACAGTCGGGATCATTAATATGTACGCCCCCAATATTTGCATATGCCAGCTCATGTTCAAGGCATTAGACAAGGGCAGCCAGTATTAACGTCTGGATCTGTGCACAGCTGAATCATCAGACTAGGTAAGCAAGCAAGAACAACAGCGAAAAATGGCAGTTGGAGCAATAATAACTGACATGATCCATGATATCATGATATTTTTAGTGATATTTGTAAATTGCCTTTCTAAATGTTTCGTTAGCATGTTGCTAATGTACTGTTAAATGTGGTTAAAGTTACCATCGTTTCTTACTGTATTCACGGAGACAAGAGCCGTCGCTATTTTCATTTTTAAACACTTGCAGTCTGTATAATTCATAAACAAATTCTTTATAAATCTCTCCAACAGTGTGTAATGTTAACTTTAGCCACGGAGCACTATCAAACTCATTCAGAATCAAATGTAAACATCCAAATAAATACTATACTCACATGATCCGACGCATGCATGCAGTATGCATGACGAACACTTTGTAAAGATCCATTTTGAGGATTATATTAGCTGTGTGAACTTTGTTTATCCACTGTTTAAGGCAAGCGCGAGCTCAGGGGGCGGAGAGCGCGAGCATTTAAAGGGGCCGCAGCCTGAATCGGCACATATTTAATGATGCCCCAAAATAGGCAGTTAAAAAAATTAATTTAAAAAAATCTATGGGGTATTTTGAGCTGAAACTTCACAGACACATTCAGGAGACACCTTAGACTTATATTACATCTTGTAAAAAAACGTTCGACAATATCTAGTGATGGGCGATTTCAAAACACTGCTTCATGAAGCTTCGAAGCTTTACGTATCTTTTGTTTTGAATCAGTGGTTCAGAGCGTGTATCAAACTGCCAAAGTCACATTGAAATTTTGAAATGTTTTGAAATGCTTATGACATAACGAAGCCTCGTTTACTGAAATCACGTAACTTTGCCAGATTGATACACGCTCGAACCACAAAGATTCGTAAAGCTTCATGAAGCAGTGTTTTGAAATCGCCCATTAGACTCAGAACTGACCTCATCAAACGAAGCCACACTCCACCTTAAACAAACTGCTCAGACTCTTTATTAATTGTTTTAAATGTGGCTTTCCCATGTCAATGGCGGCTTGTGCTAGTTCAGTACGAGAAAGTCTCGGCTGCAATGGTTTCTTTAAAGCCAGTTGACCAGGTTAATGCTCCTGAGACTGACTGGCACAGAGATCAACCCTCGTCTTAACGAGACTACAAAGTCTTCTAGAGATTTTATTTTTATATTTTCTTCTAGAAGAAAATATTTTTAAAATGATCCATGGTATGCATTTTTAAACTGCACATTTAATCGGTGTAATATTTACCAACTGAATTGTGTTTTGCATTAATTTGGCCTTTTCTTTCTTAATCACTTCTTACATTAGCACTTCTTTTGCTTCATTGCAAAACTGCTGTTTCCTTCAGGATATTCAAATGTAATTGACAATTCTGCGTTTCTATTTAATTTTCATTTAGTTGAAGTTTTGCATATGATTGAACTACATTTCTAATCGTCTTAGTAAACGTATAGAGTATATCTAATCTTCTCACACAATCATTATCAATTATCTGACCTGTGTTAATGAGGAGCCGCCTACAGGCGTTTGGACGTGACGCACGAGTCAGGCCTGTTAAATTTACCCTGTAGATAATCCAATCACATCCACAAACCTTAAATCAAATGATGGTGACCTATATGAACCTTGTAGTGATGGAGAGACCTTGAAGTTGTTTTCCATCACAGTGTTCTTACTGTTCTTATGCATTCTATAGTATTTACGTGGGGTTTTATATTTCCTGTTTTAGCCGAGAGGGCACGACCTTAAAGGAAGTGAGAACCTGTGGGGAAGCGCTCGCTTTAGTTAATTTGTGCAAATGTATGTTTTAGTTTTATCCTTCATTTTATTGTATTTGCTGATGTTGAATTTAATGGATAGTTCACCAAAAAATGAAAATTATCCCATGATTTACTGACTCTTACTGACTTAATTCTTTCAAACTAACACAGTCAGAGTTATATTTAAAAGGGGACCTATAATGCCCTTTTCACAAGATGTAATATAAGTCTCTGGTGTCTCCAGAATGTGTCTGTGAAGTTTCAGCTCAAAATACCCCACAGATCATTTATTATAGCTTTTCAAATTTGCCCGTTTGGGTGTGAGTAAAAACACGCCGTTTTTGTGTGTGTCCCTTTAAATGCAAATGAGCTGCTGCTCCCGCCCCCTTTCCAGAAGAGGGCGGAGCTTTAACAGCTCAACAACAACAAAGCTGGAGAATCTCACGCAGCCAAAATGAGGATTGTCAGTAACGGTGTTCAGCCTTACATTGTTCAAACCGGAGTCGACACTGATGGAGAGACTCAGGAAGAAGTTACAACTTTTAGATGTTTCTGAATGGTTAGTGGATAAATTTATGTAGTTGCTGTGGAGTTGATTCAACTCATCCACTAGCATGTGCCGTCATGTTCATCTTTTGTGATGAATTGACCCTCGTTTGTGAAGCAGTCCGGCGTAAAATGACGGCATGACAACAACATTCTACTACAACAACTCTTCCTCTTCTCTAAAGCAGCCCGACATGGCCCCGCCCCCTTTGTTGCGTGTTGTTCTCGGGGGCGGAGTTTATGTAAATTTTAGGGTTAGTAATGTCACCAACCCAGTAAGAAGCTCGTTGTAGTCCCTAACAGCAGTTTGTTGTAGTCCTTAAAATAAAGCAAAATATCTCCCTTTGCATTGAACTTTGAGCGTCGTAACTTTGCAGATGTTGTTTATGCTCAAACAGCAACATTACACACTAACTAAAGTTAAAAAAGTGTAATCATAATCAACCACCTTTTTAACTTTGATGATTTTACTTAATATCATAAGCAATTTTGCATCTCAAGTAAATGCATCTTGATTTAAGATTTTTTAGAGATTTGCAATCAAGACAAAAACAACTGCAGTGTAGATTGAAGCTTAGTTGATATGTGTGTGTGACTCTTCAGTAATGTATTTTAATTTATTCATTTTTACAACAGATTCAATTAAATCATGTCACTGACCCAGAATTAAAGACTGCATCTCATATGCACTTCAACTAATATCTTTTAGTACATAGTATAAATAGTACACTCTTTTCTGCATTATTTAATTATCTGTCAACATTAACATCGAAAATCACAGTGCCAATCGCGATCGACAGTTGGCTTAGCTAACCGAATGAAGAGGCTAATAATCATTTTATCACGTTAAAATATTAAGGCTGCCCTTCTTTGCTTGTTTCCTCATTATCCTAATTGAGAGCAAATTAGCTAAGAGGTGCAGTGTAGCTATCAAGCTCCTTAGTTTTATCAGAAGACAATTTAAGCCTCGCAGATCCTATTAGTGACAAAGCAGATAACGCTTGAAGGAGCTGTGTCAGCTTACCACGCTAGGACAGGGGGAATGGAAAGATAGATGCTGTGCACTATATGCAAACTTCATGTATTTACATGGTTGAGCAAAAAATATCTGGTGTAGGATTTACTTTAGACAGTTTTCACTTAGAAATTGCTCAAATAATTACACAGAAATGCCAAGTAACACATTGAATCAAGTGTGAAATTTTGAAGACTGAAGTTGTATTTTACTGTAAAACATACTCCAGTAATCTTTTTATTTAGAGCTTCGAAAAACATTTTGTGCTGTGTATCTCGGTCAAGATGTGCATCCAGAGCTCAGTGTGTAGGATACTGCTTCCCATAATGCAATATGCTCAACTTGACCTTAATTTTGCAGTAAATAAAAATTGACTTGACTTTCATGAGTTGATGTTGACATTGGCACAAAACTGAATTAATAATGTAAAGCAACCATTTTTGTTTCCAAAATTCCAAAAAAAAAAAAAAAAAGAATTTCTTCCTCAGTATTTTTCCTTTCTGGTAAAAAATCCATCAAAATAAAGTGAGTTTATGCTTAAAACAAGAGCATCCAGTGGGGTCAGAAAAATAATCTTAATTCAAATGGAAAACAAGATTATTTTTCTAACCTCATTGGCAGATATTTGTTGTTTTAAGCATAAACTCACTTCATTTTGATCAGTTTTTCAGAAAAAAAGACTTAGTATCTTACGTCATTTTGCTTCTCATGTAAATATATCTTGATTTAAGAATGTTTAGATATTTATACTGGAAAACAAGATCATTTTTAACAATGTGAACGCAACTCGCTTCTAATGTAACATACTTTTTGAAATGTTACATAATGTGTGTGTTTCACATACTACTTAAAATAATTGTACCCAGTAGCCTACATAGTGTGCAGTATGCAGTAAGTGTTTCATTCCAAACATAAGGCCGATGTCTCAGTTTTACATAACACCTTTAGATCTGTCGAAGTTTGTTTGCTTTTGTTGACACCAAGGACGAGAATGAAAACAGGTAACTAATCCTGTTATGGCTGAAAATCAAATTAAACCAAGAGGCAACTCATGCCTTCAACCTTTGATACATTTAAATTACACACATGCTTTTGATGATTTATTTTTTTAGTGGGGTATTTCCTGTCAAGTAGCTTTGTTAATGCCTGTCAAATGGATTTTGTGTGTAATTTTAGGTTGTTGATGACGTCAAGTCCCAGTGAGACACTGACATGCTTTGGTGTTACAGTAGGATTAATCTAGTACTGCTTAGTCTTTATGTGCTAATTAACTCCGCCTACTCCATCCTTCCATACACCCACTGCTCTCGGAGATTACATCTGTTCATTTCATGAATGAAAGTGACAGTGACAAATGTTTAAATACAATATTTACAGTAGGCCTATTTCTTGTTGAATACATTTATGCATTTAGCGGCAAAGAAAATAATCTGGAGCATTCGCAAATGTGTCTCATTATAGAAGTAAATGAGACATTAATAATTAAAGTGAACAATCTGTTGCATTCACATATATTTCTTATTATGGAAGTAAAATGGTTTGTGAACGTTTATGTTGACTTTTATAGTTACCATATCATTTGCATGGTGCTCCAAGGTACTTATATGAAAAGCATGGTATTGCCATCATAATTTAGCCTACAAAAAAAATATATATATATATATATATATATATATATATATATATATATATTCTATAGTTGCTGTGGTAATATAATAACTATAATAATATAAACAAATTACTTTACCCAATACTGTACTAAGTTTTCTACAACTATAGGGTATATTATACAAACCCGATTCCAAAAAAGTTAGGACACTGTACAAATTGTGAATAAAAAAGGAATGCAATAATTTACAAATCTCATAAACTTATAATTTATTCACAATAGAATATTGATAACATATCAAATGTTGAAAGTGAGACATTTTGAAATGTCATGCCAAATATTGGCTCATTTTGGATTTCATGAGAGCTACACATTCCAAAAAAGTTGGGACAGGTAGCAGTAAGAGGCCGGAAAAGTTAAATGTACATATAAGGAACAGCTGGAGGACCAATTTGCAACTTATTAGGTCAACTGGCAACATTATTGGGTATAAAAAGAGCCTCTCAGAGTGGCAGTGTCTCTCAGAAGTCAAGATGGGCAGAGGATCACCAATTCCCCCAATGCTGCGGCCAAAAATAGTGAAAGAAAGGAGTTTCTCAGAGAAAAATTGGAAAGAGTTTGAAGTTCATCATCTACAGTGCATAATATCATCCAAAGATTCAGAGAATCTGGAACAATCTCTGTGCGTAAGGGTCAAGGCCGGAAAACCATACTGGATGCCCGTGATCTTCGGGCCCTTAGACGGCACTGCATCACATACAGGAATGCTACTGTAATGGAAATCACAACATGGGCTCAGGAATACTTCCAGAAAACTTTGTCGGTGAACACAATCCACCGTGCCATTCGCCGTTGCCGGCTAAAACTCTATAGGTCAAAAAAGAAGCCATATCTAAACATGATCCAGAAGCGCAGGCGTTTTCTCTGGGCCAAGGCTCATTTAAAATGGACTGTGGCAAAGTGGAAAACTGTTCTGTGGTCAGACGAATCAAAATTTGAAGTTCTTTTTGGAAAACTGGGACGCCATGTCATCCGGACTAAAGAGGACAAGGACAACCCAAGTTGTTATCAGCGCTCAGTACCATCAGAGAAGCCTGCATCTCTGATGGTATGGGGTTGCATGAGTGTGTGTGGCAGCTTACACATCTGGAAAGGCACCATCAATGCTGAAAGGTATATCCAAGCTCTAGAACAACATATGCTCCCATCCAGACGTCGTCTCTTTCAGGGAAGACCTTGCATTTTCCAACATGACAATGCCAGACCACATACTGCATCAATTACAACATCATGGCTGCATAGAAGAAGGATCCGGGTACTGAAATGGCCAGCCTGCAGTCCAGATCATTCACCCATGGAAAACATTTGGCACATCATAAAGAGGAAGATGCGACAAAGAAGACCTAAGACAGTTGAGCAGCTAGAAGCCTGTATTAGACAAGAATGGGACAACATTCCTATTCCTAAACTTGAGCAACTTGTCTCCTCAGTCCCCAGACGTTTGCAGACTGTTATAAAAAGAAGAGGGGATGCCACACAGTGGTAAACATGGCCTTGTCCCAACTTTTTTGAGATGTGTTGATGCCATGAAATTTAAAATCAACGTATTTTTCCCTTAAAATGATACATTTTCTCAGTTTAAACATTTGATATGTCATCTATGTTGTATTCTGAATAAAATATTGAAATTTGAAACTTCCACATCATTGCATTCTGTTTTTATTCACAATTTGTACAGTGTCCCAACTTTTTTGGAATCGGGTTTGTACTACATTACACCACAGTTTACTGTAGTAAAAACTAAAGTATACTACAGTATTTATTACAGTTTATCAGTTCACTATAGTTAATACTACAGTATGCTGTAGCATTCATTAACAAAGTGTTGTAAATTCTATATACAGTATACTACAATTTACTATAGTATGGTTCAAAAACACTATAGTATTTACTATAAATGACTATAGTAATTTTTCATGCAGGGTTATACCTTCTTCTTGTATGAACATCCCTTTTTGTCTTTCTGCTTCCTGAGATTACAGTATTTCTTGTTGAACACATTTATGCATTTGGCAGATGCTTTAAAGGGTCTATTATAAGAATTCATATCACTTTTTTGTTGGCAATGTGTGAACAGTTTGTAACAAAACTTAAAAAAACGAGACCTTCTTTGACTTCCAATAGTCTGTAGACTGTAAACCGCATACAAGCATATCAGTCTTACTATTTCTGCCATAGAAAGAGATGGTAAAAGTGGTAAGAGTATTATACAAGTATGCGGGTCAGAATTCAGTTTGATTTTTATGTGAAGTACTCGGGACGATTTTGCCGGGAAAATGATGTGACAGTTATGCGTGCTCCCGAGAGCCTCTCTTCCACCTGATACGAATGCTAATGTTCAGGATAATGCTGAAAGAGCTATTCTGTACTGTAATGTCAATGTGTCATGTAAAGAAAAGGGATTAATTTAAACTATTGTCTCACATACAGTAGTTAGATCTATACAGTCTATAGTCTAAAACAGTAGTTCTCAAACTTTTTAGCGTACCCCCTCTCTTCCACTTCGACTGCAGTCACACCTTTTCCATTAAGGGACAATATTTGCCCCCTAAATTGATTTTCCAGTGCATATTTTTACGTTTATGAATAACTTTATAAAATAAATAATGTTTTAAATAAAAAATGCTTAATAGAGAAATATGCAATGATGGTAAAACGAAGTGATACTTTAAAATATTAAACTAAAACTGCCAGTAGGTGGCAGCAAGTCACTGTTTTTGTGAGTGAGTCATCGAGTCATTCATTCAGTAATGAAGCAAGTGGCTCTGAATGAATCATTGAATCATTGACTCTCACGATTCGTTCAAAGCCGCATTTGTGTGTTGTAGTTCTGTTGTATAATAATGCACGTTTGCAGTCATGTGGATATTTGGGTACAATTGCATTCTTCCTCGTTATCAACATTAAATACAAGAACTCACACAAGGTATGTTTTTGTATTGAAGAAAGTTTGAGTTTTAAATTGATATAAATCCACTATCTGTGTCTATATTTTCACAGATATTTTCACTATAAGTTCCCCACTTTTACAAAGGTGAATTGTCGAGAACGGCAGTAATTTAGCGCGATTTAAGGCAGCAGATTCGGCACGCAATCTATCATATGCATGCTGCTGTGTGGATGCAGTCATTTTAGACTGCAAAACATGAGGTAATTTGATTAAACGTAATGGATTTACGGCATTTTGCCAGTTAGAAATACATGCTCGGTTTTAATATTAATTTAAGGTATGGTAGAGTTAAATTAACTACTCCGCATTTTGTTTCGCATACCCCCTTTTGTCACCTCACGTACCCCAGTTTGAGAAACATTGGTCTAAAATATAGCCTACTTTATAATCAACTATCATAACAGTGTAATTTGAATTACCTCATCTGTAAGCATGATGACGGTGAATTGTTATGATTCATCGTTATAATCAGATGCTTTCTTAAATGCTGTTTTCTCACCACTCTTCATTTTTGTTGTGTTTTTATTTTGTTATTGACAGGAATGCACGCAGCACATATTTACATATTCATCTAAACGTCACTCTCAGCAGTGTGAACGGCGTCGGGATGTTCGTATATCGCTGCAAAGGTATTTCCAACTTCTTTTTACTAAGCACGAGCAATAATTCGCTGGCTGCAGTTCACTTAATGGCCACCGGTGTCACTAATAACAAGGGATTCTGAATTCTACATATAGCCCCTTTTATCCGACGCAAATAATCTGGTGCATTCGCAAATATGTGTCGTTATAGAAGTAAATGAGACAAATATTTCTTATTATGAAAGTAAAATGGTTGTGAACGTTTTATAGTTGCCATAACATTTGCATGGTAGGCCTACCCCAAGGTAGGCTACTTAACACTCTGAGGTCTGAGGTATCGCCGGCGATACCACCGCGTTTTTTTTCTTACCAGTGTGAAAGAGACTCAAAATACTCTGTCAATGTTGCACATAGAATTAAGAATTATACACCATTTTAATCTGTTGAATATCTTCTTTCATTTGTGTACACTCAGAGTCAAAACAAAATGTTGTGCTTTTTGTAAAATAAAGAAAACTAACATGATGCGTGATTTCTCGTCTCCCTCTGAACGAAGTCCAATCTGATAGTTCTCAGAAAATGAACTGTAACTTAGTGGATACTAATGACAAAACATTAGACTTATGTCTAAAGAAACGTTGAAATGTCAGGTTTTAAATCGTGCAAGTCAAATCGAAAACAAACATTCTGTGTTTATGTAATCTGTATGAAAACATAATTGTTCAGACACTTTGCATCACAGAAATACATTATATTTTAAAGAATATAATAGAATACCATTATTTTAAATTGAGCTGAGACATGATCACAGAGGGTTTTTTCACAGCCTACCTGACTGAAAGGCCTCATTAATATGCAAGTCATTTCAGGTCATTATTATGCGGTTCTTTTGTCTTCTCAGGTGAGAATCACCCGTTATTCATGATGATTCACGCCTCCACGCATACTGTGTTTCTTGACCAAAGATGTTTTAGAAAATTTAAATCTCTCTATTGTTTTATATGAAAGAGTAGGCAGCATAATTTTTACATAATTCTGAAGCAAAAACTCTAGTCTACAACCTCCAATACCCAGAAGTCTTATGAACACAAATTTAATATACTTTTTTTGGCCTTATTTCAGTGACTTAAGTTTTTTGTTTTTTCAATAACCACGCATAAACGTTATTCCTTCAAAAACACAAACATGTACATACATGTTCCTCACATATTATGGTAGCCTAGTTTGTGCTGAATACAGTGTAATGACACTTTTGTCATTAATGTGTTTATGAACAACTGAAAAAAGCACAAATGTCAGGGCATGTCAAAACTTCTCCAGGCCCCAAATCAGCCTCAGACTCCAGAGGGTTAAATGAAAAGCATGGTATTATCATCACTCCCCTTGTCCAAAAAAACATGGTAATACCTTATTTTACTTGTATGAACGCCCTTTTTGTCTTTCTGCTCTCAGAGATTACATTTGTTTGTTTCATGCATGAAAGTGACAGCGGAGTCCATTTTTTTTATTACAGTATTTTTTGTTGAATAATCTGTTTAATTTGTAAATGTTTCTCCTTATTGAAGTAAAACGGGTTGTGAACGTTTTATATTGACTTTTAAAATTACCATATCATTTGCATGGTTGCTCCAAGGTACTTAGTATGAAAAGCATGGCATTACCATCATACTTTTCCAAAAAAAAAAAAAAAAAAACAGTAATACCTTATTCTTCTTGTTTAAACATAATTTTGGCTGTAGCCTTTCTTTCAATGTTTAATGAGCTTTTCACATGAATGATTTGGAGCAGCTGGTATTTGATACCAAAACAAGTCTTTATCTGTAGAAACACCCTGCTAAGTAAGCTTCTCCTGTCTATTCACAGAACCAATGCTTTATCTATAGGAAGTTTATGAAGCAATGCTAAGTAAGCAATCCAGAGTCTGTGGTTATCTATTCTTAGGCTGTGTTGTGATTGCAGGTGCAGAGAAGGGATAGAACAGATAATCTGCTGTCCGATGTGAAGAAGAGACTCTTGTTCATCATTCTAACATTTAAGGATGAAGAAAAGGTCAAGGTATTCCTGAAGTAAACCCTACAGTGCTCTTTTAACATTCAACTATTAGGGGTGTAACGATACGCTCAGGTCACGATACGGTAAGTATCTCGATACAGAGTTCACGATACGATACGTATCACGATATTTTGAACAAAATGAAACTGAAATTCAAACAAGATTTATTAAAAAAACATGAACAAATTTCAATAATTTTCCTTGTTGTACATACAAGATCACATTTCAATAAAATAAATAAATATAAAATTTTAATAAAAACCTTCTGTATTCAAATTAACAGTTGAATAGGGCTGTCTGTCACTGAAAAAAAATGTTAAATTTAACATGAACTTAGAATTATGAATAGGGGCCGTTCACATATCGCGTCTAAAAACGCGTGGAAGGCGCGGCCGCACCGCTTCTCCTTCTTTCCAAAGCGCTTGCGCTCCTGTGGCGTCGGTCGTTGCTATGCAACCATGAACTGAGCTCTCCAAGAGGATCAGGATGTTTCTGCAAAGGATAAATGATTTCTAGCCCTTGCATTAGTTTTACTACGAGATATATTGATGGAGATAAGATATAAAACCACCATGAACAGCTATGATCAGCTATGATCAGCTGTTCGGCTGAGCTTTTGATGTTTTGTTACGGAAAGGCCATAGCTGATCGGTTGATTCTTGTCACACGACCTGCGGTGCGCTTGCGGCATTCTGAGAAGTTGAGAATTGCATGCGCGTCGCGACCGCGTTGATCCCATTATGAGCGCGCCTGCCGCCCGGCTACATTTGAAAATAATAACTGACTTGCACGCGGAAAAGACGCAATATGTGAACGGCCCCTAACTTAAAGCAAAGCATCGCAAGCGTCTTTTGCTTTTCTGTGAGCACAGCTGTTGCTGTGCACTGCGGTGAAAGAAAGCCACGACTTTTCTCACGCGACCATGCAAGAGACTGACATGAGAAACGTTTAAACCTGCTTGCAAGATTCAATGTGTGCCCGAAACACTTACTGAACTAGAGAGCTGATTGAGACACGCCATCTACGATAAATCGTTACACCCCTAATACTTATAGTAATTTAAAAATGTGGTAGCATTGGATCTGGACAGGAAGGATAACTCTGGGAGTTGGAAGGGGTGTGTCGCGATTCTGCCTTCTCACATCGCGATACAGGTTCGTGGAACTGCGTATCGCGATTTCGGTTTCATATCGCATATCGTTACAGCCCTATCAACTATCATTTTAAACTAGTAGTGGATTGATCTTAAAGGGATGTTCATTCACAAATAGGCCTACTAACTCTATCATCATTTACTCATTCTGACCATGCTCCAAAAATGATTAAAAAAGCACTATAAGTGTCCATACGATTTGTGTACTATATATTCCTAGTTATTCTTACTCCTCCAAAAGTTTACTCTTTGACTGCAGTTGTTATTGTTTATCACAATGGCAGTTTAATTAGTGTTGCTTTGTAATGAAGGTTAATTAGCTGAAGGTGTTGTCCCAGTTTTCCCTTCTTCACATTGAGATTGTCGTCAGGCTCTAATGGTTACTTCATTAAAGGGTTAATGTTTGGTGTCAGGCTTGGAATTAGGTAAAGGTTAAGTCTGGAAACAATGGTTAACCATAATCAAAAATGTAAGTGACATTCAAGATTTAGTAAATATATTTATGTAGAATATAAAAAAAGACTTTCTGGGTAAGTTCTAATAGTGGTTAAATAATGCTTTAAAAGAGTTACATGTGCATCTTTATGCATGTAAAACCAACAAGGATTGATCAATGAATCCAACTAAACTGTAATCAGAAGCTGAATTAAACATGTTTATTATAGTGTTGTTAATCTTACTTTACAATAACATTAGTTAATGCATTAACATGAACTAACAATGAGCAATATATATTTACAGCATTTATTAACCTTTGTCCATGTTACTTAAATTGTTAGTTCACAGTGCATTAACTAATGTTAACTTTTGATCTTAAAAATGTATTAGTAAATGTTGAGATTAAATGCTGTAGAAGTATTGTTTATTGTTAGTTCATGTTAACTAATGTAGTAACTCATTTTAACAGATGAAACGTTATTGTAAAATGTTACCCAAGGTGCAACACTCACTTGGTCTCATTTTTTATGGAAAGATGCCAAATGCTTTATTTTGAATTCATGCTTACAACAATAACATAATACAATAAAGCATATCAAATTAAACTGACTAGAAACATAAAGAAAGAAATAGATAAGACATATATAAAACAATTCCCAAACAAATTATGGACTTCAACCAATCAATATTTGATAAGGAAACAGGATATATTATGAGATAGAAATTATCCTAATAATTGCGTTATTTTCATGAAAATTAAGCTCTTTCTTATGCTTCTTCTCTTTTTTGTAATGTGTAAAAATATATTTATGTAACTGATTTTAATGTTTACTTCAGATGAAGAAATGTTATTTTAAGATGTTTAATGATTGATTTTTCATTGTTTTTCAGAAAAACAGCAGATGTGCACAGCTTTGCATTGCTTGACATGATTCACCCAGGTAGGACGTGATCCTAGTTCAACCAATCAGATTTTAATATTCAGCACAGGACTGAGTTTGAACAACATCGGTATTTGTTATTTTATTTCCCTCTCATGCAAGTTTGGACTATGTATGTTTGATTTTAAAGCAGAGGATGTAAATCCAAGAACTTGTCCTATTTGTCTAAAGCATGTTGTGAGCCTCTGTAGTCTATTGCACTGTTATCCTCTTAAAGGGACAGTCCACTTGAAAATAAAACTTCTGCCTTTTCATTTGAAAATGACAAATATTATTGTTTTATCATTAATCATTAAATGAAGAAACAAAGTAAAAAATTTTCCAAATCCATACATGTTGATGATGGGCGGTTTACTGTACGTTTAACCGCACAATCACATCATGACACATTTGTCTTCTGCCGCCTGTTTGACCTCCGTCATCGTGCTCTGAGCTTTAGCCTTGATTGAATCAAAGTCCACGTCCATGTTCTGGAGTTTTCCCATAAAAGAATCGTTTATCTCTTCCTCCTCCTCGTCTTCGTCCACCATCTTCGCCAGCTCCTCGGGAATGTCCAGGTCATCTCCGGCCATCTGGACGGTGGCGTCGTCTTGTGCGCTCTGTTTACAAACAGTTGCAAGTGTGAAGACCAGACATATTACAACATCTATAAGTGTTTTTAACCCTTTGAAGCCTGACATATCAAATAATACTGCAGTTTTGGAATGGATCCATTAAATATGGATACATTGAGTTTGGATAATCAAATAAACTTAAGTTCCTTCAGTAGAGTAAGTGTTCATCTGACAATATAAAAGTTATTCTTATGTTTGCTTCACATAAAAAAAAAAAAGCGTTTTTACATTTATACTAAAAGGTCTTTTACTTGCTTGATCTGGACATGTTGATTAACCCAGCATATGTTATATTATTAATGAAAATATCTGCAAGCTAATTGATAAAGCTGTGATCTGTTACCTGTGGTAGTCTGTATTTGTCACGTAGAAGCACTCGTAAGTTTGCTCTCTCTGCTTTTTTCGTGGCAAACTCCTTGTCCCTGGCGATCCTGTCAACAAAACATGCATTGTTCATGTTTCTTTATTACAGCAGGTTTAGTTCATGTTAGACCGCAGTTAACTGGCTCTGGCTAACAATATGAGATAATGAAACAGCATTGTGGGGTTTTACTACTTGCTTAGGACTTTTAGCCTTCAGTAATCAGTTTCATTCTGCTCTATCAAATGGATAAATGGATCTGGAATATGTTACGAGGAAACAGCTGGGTAAATCTCACATGATAGAAATAAGAAATTGAATTTTTTGCATTGCATTTTTGCATTATTTTCATGAAAATTAAGCAAATTCTTATGCAACTTCTCATTACTGTAATGTGAAAATAAAATAACGATATATTATTTAAATTGTAAAGTGTTTATAGGCTAAATCAAGGTAGTATTAGTTGCACTGAATATAAAAAGAAAAAAAATTGTATTACAGTACAATTATGAGAATTTAATCATTTAATAAAAAGCTAAATAAATAAAACTTCAGTATGCATTATATTAATGAGAATTGTGTTGATTAAATGAATAAAGCAACAGAATCATCAGATTAAATGAATAAAGAACAGAATTATCAGAATCTAATTGTAATTATTTAGTAAAAATCTTCAAAAGTAAAATATCCATGTGCATTATAAATTCTCATTAATATATTGATTAAAAACAAAAATATTACAGTACAATTATGAAAATCGAATGGCAATCATTTAATAAAAACATCAAAAGTAAAGCATCCATATATGCATTTATATTATATTAATGATTAAATAAATATATAGTGCAATTATGAGAATCTAATGGCAATCATTTAAAAAACAAACGTCAAAAGTAAAACTTTGATATGCATTATATTAATGAGAATTGTGCTGATTAAATGAATAAAGCAACAGAAGAATTATCAGAATCTAAATGTAATTATTTAGTAAAAATCTCCAAAAGTAAAATATCCATGTGCATTATATTAATGAGAATTTATATTGATTAAAAACAAAAATATTACAGTACAATTATGAAAATCGAATGGCAATCATTTAATAAAAACATCAAAAGTAAAGCATCCATATATGCATTTATATTATATTAATGATTAAATAAATATATAGTGCAATTATGAGAATCTTATGGCAATCATTTAAAAAACAAACGTCAAAAGTAAAACTTTGATATGCATTATATTAATGAGAATTGTGCTGATTAAATGAATAAAGCAACAGAAGAATTATCAGAATCTAATTGTAATTATTTAGTAAAAATCTTCAAAAGTAAAATATCCATGTGCATTATATTAATGAGAATTTATATTGATTAAAAACAAAAATATTACAGTACAATTATACACAGTATAATTACAATTAATATTCTGAGAATCTAATGGTAATCATTTAAAAAAAAAAAAAACGTCAAAAGTAAAACTTTGATATGCATTATATTAATGAGAATTTATGTTGATTAATATAGAAGAAATATGTGAATCTAATGGCAATCATCTAATTAATAAATATACACCGTTCAGGCATAACATTATTTCCACCTTCCTGATATTGTGTTGCTGCCAAAACAGCCCTGACCCGTGGAGGCATGGACTCCTCTAGACCCCTGAAGGTGTGCTGTGGTATCTGACACCAAGATGTTAGCAGCAGATCCTTTAAGTCCTGTAAGTTGTGAGGTGGGTCCTCCATGGATCGGACTTGTTTGTTCAGCACATCCCACAGATGCTCGATTGGATTGAGATCTGGGGAATTTGGAGGCCAAGTCAACACCTCAAACTCGTTGTTGTGCTCCTCAAACCATTCCTGAAGCATTTTTGCTTTTTCAATCCTGCTGAAAGAGGCCACAGCCACCAGGGAATGTACATGGTCTGCAACAATGCTTAGGTAGGTGGTACGTGATTCCTCAGACCAGGCCACCTTCTTCCATTGCTCCGTGGTCCAGTTCTGATGCTCTCGTGTCCACTGTTGGCTCTTTTGGCGGTGGACAGGGGTCAGCATGGGCACCCTGACTGGTCTGCAGCTCCATACGCAACAAACTGATGCTGTTCCTTCCTTGGAGCACTTTTGATAGATACTGACCACTGCAGACCGGGAACACCCCACAAGAGCTGCAGTTTTGGAGATGCTCTGACCCAGTCGTCTAGCCATCACAATTTGGCCCAAACTCGCTCAAATCCTTACGCTTGACCATTTTTCCTGCTTCTAACACATCAACTTTGAGGACTAAATGTTCACTTGCTGCCTAATATATCCACCCACTAACAGGTGCCGTGATGAAGAGATGATCAGTGCTCATAATGTTATGCCTGATATATATAGAAATGGTACAAAAGTTGGCTTAATTGATCTTATTAAAAACATATTTTATTTATTTTTATTTTATTTTATTCATCTGGATGTTTTAGTGGGACTCACCTCAGCTGAACTGACATGATTAGCCTCATTTACACAATTATTTACATGCCGTTTAGTGGTTTTACATGAAACCAATCAATCTGACCGTCTTTCTAACCCTCACAATCGTATTACTCTGACCCACGGAGATTAGCGATCGTTCATACGTATATACAGACTGTTCCTTATACAGAAATAAATAATAGCCCAGGTACTTGCTGACCCTGGCAGCAGGATGGAGGAGCCTAAGAAGGTTAAACGGGTTTATGGGTAAAATATGGAGCAGGTGGCTCTATATCTAGAGTCAAACGAGGTAAACGCTGTAATACTTACTTGAGCTGTTAAACAACATACAGTATAGCAGATGTATTGCATGAGCATTTCAGATAGTTGTACCTAAATCTGTGATCGTTTTCTGATGCATCTGACTTCTGGACAGTTAGTAGTTGTTGTGGTTGGATCACACTAAAGGCCGCGGCATTTGACCCGATAAGGCCTCTCGTGACCCAGTTCTGGACTTAATGCCATCGGGAGTTATATAAAGAGATAAGGTATAGTGCATAGCAACATTACGGCAATGTGTGTGTAGTCTTTTTTCCGAGACGTCACAGTAGCTTTCACACTGAGCGGTTTCTCATTTCACTGTTGATCTTCGGATATCCGGCTGAAGTCTTACGGTCTAGCCAGGCAGAGTTTAGCCTCGTTATTTATTTTCATCATTGTATAAATGACACACTAGATTTATGTTTTAAATAATATCACATCCTCATATATGCTGTTGTGCATCTCTGACACCAGTCGACCTCAGATCAGCAATGACGGCTATAACGGACTGATCCCACTTTTGGCTGGCAGGCTACAGGAAATGGGAATTAGGATAAGACAATAATTACAGACTAAGACGATTTCATTATGTTTATGAACATCACTGTGGGTTGAGTGGTATTGAAACCTATATTATATTAATATTATTACCTATAAAGGATTTAAATAAAAGCTATCATCACTGTCTTTAATATCTTTAGTGATATTATCTCAATTATAGTTTTATATATATATATATATATATATTTTATTTATACTATTATTTATTGTTGGTAAAATACTGTACTATGTTACTATAATAACTGTATTTCTTGCCAAAATACTACAGTTACCATAGTTAGTTATTATTAATTATTTTGAAATGATAATTATTTAATTATTTTTCATTGATTATTTTTGTACTTAATTAAGTTTTATACAAAAAAATACAATGGTCCTGCCAAAATATCACATTTACTATAGTTATTAATTTAGAAATATTTTTACAATTATAGTTAATTTTTTATTAATTGTTTTGTATTTAATTGACAATTTGGTTAATTATTTTACAATTATAAAATGATACATTTATATGGGTTTTTTAACAGATAATGTGTAATTACAGAAGCGGATATCGAGATTGGCAAAAAATAAATCGCAATTTCAGTGATCTTCAATGCACAAATCATACAGTATGCGTTCTCATTCTTATGCTTGTTTTTATGATGCTCAGGCTCCCAAAAGAAGAAATATTTCATTTACTGTACTATGTATGAAGTGATCTGTTTTAGTTTTTGCTCAGCAGCTTTTTGTTAAGAAAAACTGTAACCTGCAACTTCCAGATATACGGAAGAGGATTAGGGCCAGGCAATAATAAAAAAATAAAACCATCTCGAGATTAAAGTTGTTAAATTTCGAGAAAAAAGTCTAAATAAAATGTTGAGAATAAACTCATTAAATTATGAGAAAAAAGTTGTTAAATTACGAGAACAAATAAGTTAAATTCTGAATTTGTTCTCATAATTTAACAACTTTTTTCTCATAATTTAATGTTTATTCTCAACATTTTATTTAGACTTTTTTCTCGTAATTTAACGACTTTTTTCTCATAATTTAATGCGTTTATTCTCAACATTTTATCTCGACTTTTTTCTCGTAATTTAACGACTTTTTTCTCATAATTTAATGAGTTTATTCTCAACATTTTATCTCGACTTTTTTCTCGTAATTTAACGACTTTTTTCTCATAATTTAATGAGTTTATTCTCAACATTTTATTTAGACTTTTTTCTCATAATTTAATGAGTTTATTCTCAACATTTTATCTCGACTTTTTTCTCGTAATTTACGACTTTTTTCTCATAATTTAATGAGTTTATCCTCAACATTTTATCTCGACTTTTTTCTCATAATTTAATGAGTTTATTCTCAACATTTTATCTCGATTTTTTTTTAACGACTTTTTTCTCATAATTTAATGAGTTTATTCTCAACATTTTATCTCGACTTTTTTCTCGTAATTCAACGACTTTTTTCTCATAATTTAATGAGTTTATTCTCAACATTTTATCTTGACTTTTTTCTCGTAATTCAACGACTTTTTTCTCATAATTTAATGAGTTTATTCTCAACATTTTATCTCGACTTTTTTCTCGTAATTTACGACTTTGTTCTCATAATTTAATGAGTTTATTCTCAACATTTTATCTCGACTTTTTTCTCGTAATTTACGACTTTTTTCTCATAATTTAATGAGTTTATTCTCAACATTTTATTCTCAACATTTTATTTAGACTTTTTATCTCGACTTTTTTCTCGTAATTTACGACTTTGTTCTCATAATTTAATGACTTTATTCTCAACATTTTATCTCGACTTTTTTCTCGTAATTCAACGACTTTTTTCTCAGAATTTAATGACTTTATTCTCAACATTTTATCTCGACTTTTTTCTCGTAATTTACGACTTTGTTCTCATAATTTAATGAGTTTATCCTCAACATTTTATCTCGACTTTTTTCTCGTAATTCAACGACTTTTTTCTCATAATTTAATGAGTTTATTCTCAACATTTTATCTCGACTTTTTTCTCGTAATTTACGACTTTTTTCTCATAATTTAATGAGTTTATTCTCAACATTTTATCTCGACTTTTTTCTCGTAATTTAACGACTTTTTTCTCATAATTTAATGAGTTTATCCTCAACATTTTATCTCGACTTTTTTCTCGTAATTCAACGACTTTTTTCTCATAATTTAATGACTTTATTCTCAACATTTTATCTCGACTTTTTTCTCGTAATTTACGACTTTGTTCTCATAATTTAATGAGTTTATCCTCAACATTTTATCTCGACTTTTTTCTCGTAATTCAACGACTTTTTTCTCATAATTTAATGAGTTTATTCTCAACATTTTATCTCGACTTTTTTCTCGTAATTTACGACTTTTTTCTCATAATTTAATGAGTTAATTCTCAACATTTTATCTCGACTTTTTTCTCGTAATTCAACGACTTTTTTCTCATAATTTAATGAGTTTATCCTCAACATTTTATCTCGACTTTTTTCTCGTAATTCAACGACTTTTTTCTCATAATTTAATGACTTTATTCTCAACATTTTATCTCGACTTTTTTCTCGTAATTTACGACTTTTTTCTCATAATTTAATGAGTTTATCCTCAACATTTTATCTCGACTTTTTTCTCGTAATTCAACGACTTTTTTCTCATAATTTAATGACTTTATTCTCAACATTTTATCTCGACTTTTTTCTCGTAATTTACGACTTTTTTCTCATAATTTAATGAGTTTATCCTCAACATTTTATCTCGACTTTTTTCTCGTAATTCAACGACTTTTTTCTCATAATTTAATGAGTTTATTCTCAACATTTTATCTCGACTTTTTTCTCGTAATTTACGACTTTTTTCTCATAATTTAATGAGTTTATTCTCAACATTTTATCTCGACTTTTTTCTCGTAATTTACGACTTTTTTCTCATAATTTAATGAGTTTATCCTCAACATTTTATCTCGACTTTTTTCTCGTAATTCAACGACTTTTTTCTCATAATTTAATGAGTTTATTCTCAACATTTTATCTCGACTTTTTTCTCGTAATTCAACAACTTTTTTCTCATAATTTAATGACTTTATCCTCAACATTTTATCTCGACTTTTTTCTCGTAATTTACGACTTTTTTCTCATAATTTAATGAGTTTATTCTCAACATTTTATCTCGACTTTTTTCTCGTAATTTACGACTTTTTTCTCATAATTTAATGAGTTTATTCTCAACATTTTATCTCGACTTTTTTCTCATAATTTACGACTTTTTTCTCATAATTTAATGAGTTTATCCTCAACATTTTATCTCGACTTTTTTCTCGTAATTTAACGACTTTTTTCTCATAATTTAATGAGTTTATTCTCAACATTTTATCTCGACTTTTTTCTCGTAATTCAACGACTTTTTTCTCATAATTTACGACTTTTTTCTCATAATTTAATGAGTTTATCCTCAACATTTTATCTCGACTTTTTTCTCGTAATTTACGACTTTTTTCTCATAATTTAATGAGTTTATTCTCAACATTTTATCTCGACTTTTTTCTCGTAATTCAACGACTTTTTTCTCATAATTTAATGAGTTTATTCTCAACATTTTATCTTGACTTTTTTCTCGTAATTCAACGACTTTTTTCTCATAATTTAATGAGTTTATTCTCAACATTTTATCTCGACTTTTTTCTCGTAATTTACGACTTTGTTCTCATAATTTAATGAGTTTATTCTCAACATTTTATCTCGACTTTTTTCTCGTAATTTACGACTTTTTTCTCATAATTTAATGAGTTTATTCTCAACATTTTATTTAGACTTTTTTCTCATAATTTAATGAGTTTATTCTCAACATTTTATCTCGACTTTTTTCTCGTAATTTACGACTTTTTTCTCGTATTTTAATGAGTTTATCCTCAACATTTTATCTCGACTTTTTTCTCGTAATTCAACGACTTTTTTCTCATAATTTAATGAGTTTATTCTCAACATTTTATCCCGACTTTTTTCTCGTAATTTACGACTTTGTTCTCATAATTTAATGACTTTATTCTCAACATTTTATCTCGACTTTTTTCTCGTAATTCAACGACTTTTTTCTCAGAATTTAATGACTTTATTCTCAACATTTTATCTCGACTTTTTTCTCGTAATTTACGACTTTGTTCTCATAATTTAATGAGTTTATCCTCAACATTTTATCTCGACTTTTTTCTCGTAATTCAACGACTTTTTTCTCATAATTTAATGAGTTTATTCTCAACATTTTATCTCGACTTTTTTCTCGTAATTTACGACTTTTTCTCATAATTTAATGTTTATTCTCAACATTTTATCTCGACTTTTTTCTCGTAATTTAACGACTTTTTTCTCATAATTTAATGAGTTTATCCTCAACATTTTATCTCGACTTTTTTCTCGTAATTCAACGACTTTTTTCTCATAATTTAATGAGTTTATTCTCAACATTTTATCTCGACTTTTTTCTCGTAATTTACGACTTTTTCTCATAATTTAATGAGTTTATCCTCAACATTTTATCTCGACTTTTTTCTCGTAATTCAACGACTTTTTTCTCATAATTTAATGAGTTTATTCTCAACATTTTATCTCGACTTTTTTCTCGTAATTTACGACTTTTTTCTCATAATTTAATGAGTTTATTCTCAACATTTTATCTCGACTTTTTTCTCGTAATTCAACGACTTTTTTCTCATAATTTAATGAGTTTATCCTCAACATTTTATCTCGACTTTTTTCTCGTAATTCAACGACTTTTTTCTCATAATTTAATGACTTTATTCTCAACATTTTATCTCGACTTTTTTCTCGTAATTTACGACTTTTTTCTCATAATTTAATGAGTTTATCCTCAACATTTTATCTCGACTTTTTTCTCGTAATTCAACGACTTTTTTCTCATAATTTAATGACTTTATTCTCAACATTTTATCTCGACTTTTTTCTCGTAATTTACGACTTTTTTCTCATAATTTAATGAGTTTATTCTCAACATTTTATCTCGACTTTTTTCTCGTAATTTACGACTTTTTTCTCATAATTTAATGAGTTTATCTCAACATTTTATCTCGACTTTTTTCTCGTAATTCAACGACTTTTTTCTCATAATTTAATGACTTTATTCTCAACATTTTATCTCGACTTTTTTCTCGTAATTCAACAACTTTTTTCTCATAATTTAATGACTTTATCCTCAACATTTTATCTCGACTTTTTTCTCGTAATTTACGACTTTTTTCTCATAATTTAATGACTTTATTCTCAACATTTTATCTCGACTTTTTTCTCGTAATTCAACGACTTTTTTCTCATAATTTAATGACTTTATTCTCAACATTTTATCTCGACTTTTTTCTCGTAATTTACGACTTTTTTCTCATAATTTAATGAGTTTATTCTCAACATTTTATCTCGACTTTTTTCTCGTAATTTACGACTTTTTTCTCATAATTTAATGAGTTTATTCTCAACATTTTATTTAGACTTTTTTCTCATAATTTAATGAGTTTATTCTCAACATTTTATCTCGACTTTTTTCTCGTAATTTACGACTTTTTCTCGTATTTTAATGAGTTTATCCTCAACATTTTATCTCGACTTTTTTCTCGTAATTACGACTTTTTTCTCATAATTTAATGAGTTTATTCTCAACATTTTATCTCGACTTTTTTCTCGTAATTTACGACTTTGTTCTCATAATTTAATGACTTTATTCTCAACATTTTATCTCGACTTTTTTCTCGTAATTCAACGACTTTTTTCTCAGAATTTAATGACTTTATTCTCAACATTTTATCTCGACTTTTTTCTCGTAATTTACGACTTTTTCTCATAATTTAATGAGTTTATCCTCAACATTTTATCTCGACTTTTTTCTCGTAATTCAACGACTTTTTTCTCATAATTTAATGAGTTTATTCTCAACATTTTATCTCGACTTTTTTCTCGTAATTTACGACTTTTTCTCATAATTTAATGTTTATTCTCAACATTTTATCTCGACTTTTTTCTCGTAATTTAACGACTTTTTTCTCATAATTTAATGAGTTTATCCTCAACATTTTATCTCGACTTTTTTCTCGTAATTCAACGACTTTTTTCTCATAATTTAATGAGTTTATTCTCAACATTTTATCTCGACTTTTTTCTCGTAATTTACGACTTTTTCTCATAATTTAATGAGTTTATCCTCAACATTTTATCTCGACTTTTTTCTCGTAATTCAACGACTTTTTTCTCATAATTTAATGAGTTTATTCTCAACATTTTATCTCGACTTTTTTCTCGTAATTTACGACTTTTTTCTCATAATTTAATGAGTTTATTCTCAACATTTTATCTCGACTTTTTTCTCGTAATTCAACGACTTTTTTCTCATAATTTAATGAGTTTATCCTCAACATTTTATCTCGACTTTTTTCTCGTAATTCAACGACTTTTTTCTCATAATTTAATGACTTTATTCTCAACATTTTATCTCGACTTTTTTCTCGTAATTTACGACTTTTTTCTCATAATTTAATGAGTTTATTCTCAACATTTTATCTCGACTTTTTTCTCGTAATTTACGACTTTTTTCTCATAATTTAATGAGTTTATCCTCAACATTTTATCTCGACTTTTTTCTCGTAATTCAACGACTTTTTTCTCATAATTTAATGAGTTTATTCTCAACATTTTATCCGACTTTTTTCTCGTAATTTACGACTTTGTTCTCATAATTTAATGACTTTATTCTCAACATTTTATCTCGACTTTTTTCTCGTAATTCAACGACTTTTTTCTCAGAATTTAATGACTTTATTCTCAACATTTTATCTCGACTTTTTTCTCGTAATTTACGACTTTGTTCTCATAATTTAATGAGTTTATCTCAACATTTTATCTCGACTTTTTTCTCGTAATTCAACGACTTTTTTCTCATAATTTAATGAGTTTATTCTCAACATTTTATCTCGACTTTTTTCTCGTAATTTACGACTTTTTCTCATAATTTAATGTTTATTCTCAACATTTTATCTCGACTTTTTTCTCGTAATTTAACGACTTTTTTCTCATAATTTAATGAGTTTATCCTCAACATTTTATCTCGACTTTTTTCTCGTAATTCAACGACTTTTTTCTCATAATTTAATGACTTTATTCTCAACATTTTATCTCGACTTTTTTCTCGTAATTTACGACTTTTTCTCATAATTTAATGAGTTTATCCTCAACATTTTATCTCGACTTTTTTCTCGTAATTCAACGACTTTTTTCTCATAATTTAATGAGTTTATTCTCAACATTTTATCTCGACTTTTTTCTCGTAATTTACGACTTTTTTCTCATAATTTAATGAGTTTATTCTCAACATTTTATCTCGACTTTTTTCTCGTAATTCAACGACTTTTTTCTCATAATTTAATGAGTTTATCCTCAACATTTTATCTCGACTTTTTTCTCGTAATTCAACGACTTTTTTCTCATAATTTAATGACTTTATTCTCAACATTTTATCTCGACTTTTTTCTCGTAATTTACGACTTTTTTCTCATAATTTAATGAGTTTATCCTCAACATTTTATCTCGACTTTTTTCTCGTAATTCAACGACTTTTTTCTCATAATTTAATGACTTTATTCTCAACATTTTATCTCGACTTTTTTCTCGTAATTTACGACTTTTTTCTCATAATTTAATGAGTTTATTCTCAACATTTTATCTCGACTTTTTTCTCGTAATTTACGACTTTTTTCTCATAATTTAATGAGTTTATCCTCAACATTTTATCTCGACTTTTTTCTCGTAATTCAACGACTTTTTTCTCATAATTTAATGACTTTATTCTCAACATTTTATCTTGACTTTTTTCTCGTAATTCAACAACTTTTTTCTCATAATTTAATGACTTTATCCTCAACATTTTATCTCGACTTTTTTCTCGTAATTTACGACTTTTTTCTCATAATTTAATGCGTTTATTCTCAACATTTTATCTCGACTTTTTTCTCGTAATTCAACGACTTTTTTCTCATAATTTAATGACTTTATTCTCAACATTTTATCTCGACTTTTTTCTCGTAATTTACGACTTTGTTCTCATAATTTAATGAGTTTATTCTCAACATTTTATCTCGACTTTTTTCTCGTAATTTACGACTTTTTTCTCATAATTTAATGAGTTTATTCTCAACATTTTATTTAGACTTTTTTCTCATAATTTAATGAGTTTATTCTCAACATTTTATCTCGACTTTTTTCTCGTAATTTACGACTTTTTTCTCATTTAATGAGTTTATCCTCAACATTTTATCTCGACTTTTTTCTCGTAATTCAACGACTTTTTTCTCATAATTTAATGACTTTATTCTCAACATTTTATCTTGACTTTTTTCTCGTAATTTACGACTTTTTCTCATAATTTAATGACTTTATTCTCAACATTTTATCTCGACTTTTTTCTCGTAATTCAACGACTTTTTTCTCAGAATTTAATGACTTTATTCTCAACATTTTATCTCGACTTTTTTCTCGTAATTTACGACTTTTTTCTCATAATTTAATGAGTTTATTCTCAACATTTTATTTAGACTTTTTTCTCATAATTTAATGAGTTTATTCTCAACATTTTATCTCGACTTTTTTCTCGTAATTTACGACTTTTTTCTCATTTTAATGAGTTTATCCTCAACATTTTATCTCGACTTTTTCTCGTAATTCAACGACTTTTTTCTCATAATTTAATGAGTTTATTCTCAACATTTTATCCGACTTTTTTCTCGTAATTTACGACTTTTTCTCATAATTTAATGACTTTATTCTCAACATTTTATCTCGACTTTTTTCTCGTAATTCAACGACTTTTTTCTCATAATTTAATGAGTTTATCTCAACATTTTATCTCGACTTTTTTCTCGTAATTCAACGACTTTTTTCTCATAATTTAATGAGTTTATTCTCAACATTTTATCTCGACTTTTTTCTCGTAATTTACGACTTTTTCTCATAATTTAATGTTTATTCTCAACATTTTATCTCGACTTTTTTCTCGTAATTTAACGACTTTTTTCTCATAATTTAATGAGTTTATCTCAACATTTTATCTCGACTTTTTTCTCGTAATTCAACGACTTTTTTCTCATAATTTAATGACTTTATTCTCAACATTTTATCTCGACTTTTTTCTCGTAATTTACGACTTTTTCTCATAATTTAATGAGTTTATCCTCAACATTTTATCTCGACTTTTTTCTCGTAATTCAACGACTTTTTTCTCATAATTTAATGAGTTTATTCTCAACATTTTATCTCGACTTTTTTCTCGTAATTTACGACTTTTTTCTCATAATTTAATGAGTTTATTCTCAACATTTTATCTCGACTTTTTTCTCGTAATTCAACGACTTTTTTCTCATAATTTAATGAGTTTATCCTCAACATTTTATCTCGACTTTTTTCTCGTAATTCAACGACTTTTTTCTCATAATTTAATGACTTTATTCTCAACATTTTATCTCGACTTTTTTCTCGTAATTTACGACTTTGTTCTCATAATTTAATGAGTTTATCCTCAACATTTTATCTCGACTTTTTTCTCGTAATTCAACGACTTTTTTCTCATAATTTAATGACTTTATTCTCAACATTTTATCTCGACTTTTTTCTCGTAATTTACGACTTTTTTCTCATAATTTAATGAGTTTATTCTCAACATTTTATCTCGACTTTTTTCTCGTAATTTACGACTTTTTTCTCATAATTTAATGAGTTTATCCTCAACATTTTATCTCGACTTTTTTCTCGTAATTCAACGACTTTTTTCTCATAATTTAATGACTTTATTCTCAACATTTTATCTTGACTTTTTTCTCGTAATTCAACAACTTTTTTCTCATAATTTAATGACTTTATCTCAACATTTTATCTCGACTTTTTTCTCGTAATTTACGACTTTTTTCTCATAATTTAATGCGTTTATTCTCAACATTTTATCTCGACTTTTTTCTCGTAATTCAACGACTTTTTTCTCATAATTTAATGACTTTATTCTCAACATTTTATCTTGACTTTTTTCTTGTAATTTACGACTTTTTTCTCATAATTTAATGACTTTATTCTCAACATTTTATCTCGACTTTTTTCTCGTAATTTACGACTTTTTTCTCATAATTTAATGACTTTATTCTCAACATTTTATCTCGACTTTTTTCTCGTAATTCAACGACTTTTTTCTCATAATTTAATGACTTTATTCTCAACATTTTATCTCGACTTTTTTCTCGTAATTCAACGACTTTTTTCTCATAATTTAATGACTTTATTCTCAACATTTTATCTTGACTTTTTTCTCGTAATTTACGACTTTTTTCTCATAATTTAATGAGTTTATTCTCATAATATAACGACTTTCTTTTCGCAATTTAATGACTTTATTCTCAACATTTTATTTTGACTTTTTTCTCGAAATTTAACGAGTTTTTTCTCGAAATATAATGAGTTTTTTCAACTTTAATCCTCTTCCGTACAGATATTGTTGTGATCAGTCAGTTGCAAAAAGCAGATGCATTTGTATATTTAGGGGAAAATCACGTTTTGGCCTGTTGAAATCCAAAGTAGCCTACTTGTTGTTTAATTTTACCAAAAAGACGTGTTTTCCCATCCATTTTTACTTTAATACAGATGTATTTTTGATTTTTTTTTTTTTTGAAATATGACAACAATCACATATCCCATAGAGAGATTGCACTGTCAGGGACTTTATGAATAGTCACACATCATTTATACTGTCAAAACAATAATCGCGATTAATCGCATCTAACATAAAAGTTTGTAAATATATATGTATAATTTTTTTTATCTAATTAATTACATGATTAGATTAATCGCAAATTAATCGCACATCAAATTTGGCTGAGAAATTATCCCAAAAGATTATTTGAAGTCATATTGTGTAAAGCATCAAATAAACATTACAAAAAGAGGATTCAGAAAGAAATATATTTATCTGATTCAACATAGAATTTATTACGCAAACCTTTGAACCATGAGGTTGAGTAAATGATGACTGAATTTTAATTTTTTTGTGTAAACTAAAATATATATATATTTTTTTTTATTAATATGGAATTATGATATTATTTTTAAATGAAATTATACTCTAAATAAGAAACTAAAACTGATTTTCATTCCAACAGCTGATTCATTCAGGAGTGAAGTTTAAAATAACACAATATTAACTTCTTAAAATTTAGATTTCTCTGATCTACATATGTGGATTTTAAGATGTTTGAAGGCCAAAAAATTGGACAATAATAGCTTTAAAATCCATCTCCATTCTTCATTCCTCTCAGTCTCTTTATCTTTGAAGTTTATTCAAGCATGAAACGGTTATCAAGAAATGTGTAGTTTAGCTACTTACATCATATCTCGCATTTTATGACCGCAAACTAAAGCGTCGCACAGGAATTCACGCTCAGCAATTAACTTATACACATTAAAAACAAGATATCAGAGTATTCAAACTCAAACATTTTAGAAGAGAACAATACATCACGATTGTTTAAACCAATTCGCATTAAGCTGTGTCGTCGTCAGAAAGTCTTTTCCCATTGAAAGCAACTGCTCCCGACTGCGTAATCCCGCACAGCCGCCACGCCGTCGTGAGAGTCGTCGATATACGTCAACATGACATCAGAGCAAGTCGGAGCACATTTCTGTTACAGTCACACAGAGCCAAAGCACAACCAAAACAATGTTCTTCCAGAAAATGCATGCAGTTTTGCTTTTTAACCACTAGAGGGCCAAAAGTTACGTATTGTGCACCAATTAGATTCATTGTAAGCAACTAAAATATAAACCAAGCAATGACAAAATGTTCTTTGCTTGTTGCTTATTTTGATTAGGACATTGTGTGGTCAAGGTTGTCACGTTTTACTCGTAAACTCACAGTTTGACATCATTAAAATGGATCAGAAAATGTTAAATCTGCAGTTTCGGCATCAAAATGACAACTAATGCATGATACGGCGGTCGCTCTCATGCATGGAAAGTTTCACTCACTTCTCCTCGATGAGCTGTTTCTGATACTCCTCGAACTCTTCCCGGCTCATTCCTTTAGACGCCGCCGTCTCTTTCTCCTCCCCGGCCACGTCTGCAGCCTCGGCTCCTCCTGTCATGTTCTTCAGTTTGTCCCCCAACATCTGCTGCAGGAGGAATGCCATCTTCTCTGCTTTTAGACCTGAAGAATAGATTAACTATCCAATATTGACTTAATTTGTGGAGTTAGTTCATGTATTTGACCCACAGCTTTCCAGAAGTAACCTTTCCAGTTCAGTAATGCAGGCGTTGACGCTATTTATAGCTTATATTTTGGAGCAACAATAAGAATATGAAGACAATAGAGGTGTAGTTTCAGATTTGGCACCTGTTGTTGAGGTGAAGATGAGGGTGTGATGAAAACGGCTCAAGAGATTAGCTTATTATAAAACCCCATCAAAACCTGTGTTGGCCTCACCTTGGGCCAAGGACGGCGCGGCTATTGATACTCTTACAGCAGCTCACATAATACTGGCGATCTGAAATGTGCTCTTAATTAATATATTCTAAAAGGAAAAAAATGATTTTTAAAGTAAATAATGATAAAGCAAAGATTATTGGTGTATGTGTTACAAGAAAATGGCATTTCAGTTTTTCATACTTACAAATTTCACATTTAATTCAATGCTACTTGCTGTGTTTTTGAAATTTACCAGTGATTTCTGAGTGAAAATTGTTTCAAAGTAAATCCTACATCTTTTTTTTTTTAGTGGCTGGTGTTGCTTCCTTTTATTAACAGAAAAGATGTACAGTATCATCCAAAAGTCTGAGACAACTAGTGAAAATGCCTTTTTAATACACATTTTTAACCACAAATACTGAAATAAAATATAAATATTTGAATGTTTGTTAATTATTTTTAAAATTATAAAATTGTTGTAAAACGCTAAATTGAAACATGAACTTGGATCAGTGTTGACTAAAAACTATTAAAAATATTTTGTTGTGAAAATAAAATTCATTTGTTAATTATTTTTAAAATTTAAAATTGTTAACTAAAACTATTAAAAATCATTTTAATTAATTGAAATAAATCTGAAATAAAATATAAAAATTTATGAAAAATAATAATTATTTTTACAATTATAAAATTGTTGCTAACTAAAAAAACTATTAAAAATCGTTTTCACTAATTGAAATAAATCTGCAAAAAAATAAATATTTGAATGAAAAATAATTATTATTTAGTTAATTATTTTTAAAATTATAAAATTGTTGACTAAAAACTATAAAAATCTTTTTAGCTAAATTGAAATAGAGCTGAAATAAAATACAAATATTTGAATGAAAAATAATTATTTAGTTGATTATTTTTAAAATTATAAAATTGTTGACTAAAAACTATATAAAATCATTTTAGCTAAATTGAAATAGAGCTGAAATAAAATATAAATATTTGAATGAAAAATTATTTAGTTAATTATTTTTCAAATGAAATTTTAATTCACTAACTGAATTAAAGTACTCAAATTGAAATAAATATAATTTAAAGCAAAATAAAAATATTAAAAATAATAAAAAAAAATGAAATGCAAAGCAACATTAAAAAAAGCTAATAAAAAATTATGAAATAATATATATATAGTAATAGTATATAAATAACTCTATATATCACTGACGTGAAATTGTGAATGTCTTAATATTGGTGTGAGTCTCTTTTGCTTTATTGACAGCAGAACTGATACTACATGAACAAACCCTGATGATCATGATCTCCAGCATGATTTGAGGTCTAAAGAGCATCTTGAGCTTCAGTGGATGAAGAAAATCTGAGCACCTGTATAAAGAGATCACGTCAGTGACACTCATTTACATACATTTAATTAGTGCACATAAATGTCTTTGTACCATAATTTTGTCTTCCAAAACTTTACAACTTTGTTTATTTCCAGGTTTAAATGGGGAGGAAAACAATCCAGATTTTCATTGTGGTCTCAAACTTCTGGACAGAGACATGGAGGTGAGATCTTCATAATCTCACTCTTCAGATTAAGACCCCCGTCTGTTCGCCTGTTCTTAAATTAGACTCCATCTCTCCTGAGCTCAAGACCAATATGGTGTTTCTGAACGACATGTCTATCCGTTTATTTATTTACTAGGATTTCGTATTTGTGGGCATGCGGTTTGTGCACAAAATTAAACTTTTGGCATAATGATAAAATCAAAGTTCTGTTTTATTCTACATTAGGTTGAGATCACATGACTGGCAGCGGGATATACTGACTTTACTGACCCTGACCCTCTACTGACCCTCTTTCTGTTGAAGAATAAATGAATAATGAGTGACACATGCCTGTGAATAGAGTATTTCTAATCTACTGTCATATCAGCAAATGAAAATGACTAGTGCACCTTTAAAAGACATGATGTGCGTCCCAATTTTTGCATACTTGTGCTCTTTTCTATGACGTTTTGTAGTATAAGAGTGTGTTCACACTGAAAATTGCAAAAAGAAAAAGTGCAGTTTAAATACCTTTATGATATACTTAATTAACCTGATTAAAATTGCAAATTAATTGTTGCAGCTTTCCTTAGAGGGGGCGGGGCTTCAGACTCCTTATAAAATAATGCATGCACTACATGCAATGCTGGAGATTACTTACAAATTGTAGTTTGATTTCAAATTACATGACAAAAATTGTAGTTAGTAACGCAGTCCATTACATTGCACATTTAAAGTTAAGATAATGATAGATTACTTTTCACCTAACTCGTTTATCACATTGATTTGAATAGGATTGATTGTACTAGCCCTGTCGCAATAATCAATATATCGACTTATCGCACAATATATGTACATGACCTCAATTATTTTTGGTGATGCAATATATCGCCTGTTATGTCAAAGCCGTAATCCACTGTTCTGATTCAAATATAAACGTCACAGCGCAAAATGGTGCGACTAAAATAGTTTTAACAGCAGATATGGCCTTCATTTGTTCGTATGGACATCTGACTGCTAAGTAAGGTTTGTTTTTACAGCAATAGTGTGCATCCTTACTTTACAGACAAGGGAAAATCTGTAAATCTAAAGTCTCCATAAGTGCCTTTTGTCCATTTGCAAGTGTGCCTTTTTTTCTACTTGTTATTTTGCACTTTTTTTTAATTGTTTATTTACTATTTATTCAAGTTTTTTTATTTAGGATATTTCATTTCTATGGTCTAAAGAATTAAAGGTTATTGTCCAGAGGTGTAAAGAGTACCTGAAAACCATACTTGAGTAAAAGTGCATCGAAAATGACTCCACTACAAGTTACAAGTAACCAACTCCAATACGACTTGAGTAAAAGTCTTAAAGTATGTGATTTTAACAGTACTTAAGTATTTTACTCGTGCTGAATGTAGGCTCAGAGATGTCCTGAGAGACATGCCAGTGAAAATAAGAAACAATTGATTTGTAAGAAATCAAGTTTATTTTCTAAAATCAAAATAAAACTGAACACGTCAATAATGCAATAAATCAAAGTCGACACAACAACCATTTAAGTCTCAGTTGAGCTCAAGTGCACAGAAAGGCCATAAGTAAACCAATATCCTGTCAATATAGCAGATAAATAAAACAATGTTAAGTAAAATGAAATAGTCAAAGTCTGTACATGCTGGTTTGAGCCTCATCACCAGCTGCAGTCATTTCCTCATCTAATAAATCAAACACCTGCGATCAGAAACTACCTGCTAATGCATTCACATTCATTTAAAGTAACCTTGTTGACAAGTTTTGGGTGAGTAAAGGCAAAATGCACAAGATGTAATACCTTCAATGACCTTAGATGGCGATATCGCTTCTTTATAGGAGAAATAAACTGCTGCAGAAAAAGTTAGGTGTCATGAAAAATGTAATCTGTAATTGCATTACTCATCCCAAATGTAGTGGAGTAAAAAGTACATTTACTTGCTCAAAAATGTAGACGAGTAGAGAGTAAAAGTTGCCAATATCTTTCAGTACAACTACAAAGTAGCCAAAAAGATACTTAAGTACAGTAACTAATTACATTTACTTGAGTACTTTACACCTCTGTTATTGTCATTTGTTGCTTTATTATGCTGTTATATTGTGATTATATATTCAGTGGCATAAAATGATCTTAAAATGACAATATTGTTTATTGCAATTATTTCTGGGACAATATATCACACAACAAAAAAAAGTTATCGTATAATATTGATATAAAAATACAAAGAGAAATAAAATATATTCTATTCTTTATCAACAACTTGAAGCTCAACAAATATAACATTAAAAATAGTTTTAATAATAAAAAAACAATCAAAATAAAACACATTTTATTGGTTTACCTGCATGAAATGTGACCATTAACCAAGAGAACAGTGAACTTACACTCTAAAAAATGCTGGGTTAAAAACAACCCAAGTTGGGTTGAAAATGGACAAACCCAGCGGTTGGGTTAAATGTTTGCCCAACCTGCTGGGTAGTTTTATTTAAACCAACTATTGTGTAAAAATTGCTATATGGCTAGCTTAAAATGAACCCAAAATAGTTGGGAAATTAAAAACCAGATGCAATTAGAGGCAACAATAATAGACAAAAGGTGAATGTTTATTAATAAGCTTTAATATTTTATTAATATAAATTTAATAGTTTAATAGTTTATTAATATAAATTTATTAATAAGCAATTTAATAAATGTTTATTGTTTAATAATTATTCATTGAACATTAATAAATGTTCATTTCCAACATACTTTGGGTTAATTTTAATTAAGCAATACAGTAATTTTTAAACAATAGTTGAGTTAAATAAAACTACCCAGCAGGTTGGGCAAACATTTAACCCTACCGCTGGGTTAAAACAACCCAATCGCTGGGTTTGTCCATTTTCAACCCAACTTGGGTTGTTTTTAACCCAGCATTTTTTAGAGTGTAATTGTATTCATTATTATTATTATTATTGACGACTTTTATTATTGACCTAACTTTTTAACTTAAAATCTCAGGAGGAACTTCAAGGAAATAGATTTGACAAAAAAGACCTGCATTGCATGTAAATATGAAATGATGTGAATTTGTGCATTTTAATGTGTTTATAAGTCTTTCAAAGTCTTACTGCCATTATGAGAATAACATGTAATCATGATTATGAGTATTTTAAAACGTAATATAATCTAATTACAAGTACTTAATATTTGGAATCTGATTACGTAATCTAGATTACATGTGATCAGTTACTACCCATCACTGACTACAGATGAGTTAATAGTGTATAAGTACATAATTTGGGACGCAACTTCAGTTTTTGTCAGTATAATTTAACCTCATTTCACACTGATTAGAGGAAAGTAAAGTTTGGCTATTTCTTACCCTACTCTTCTCTATGTGAAGTATAAATATAAAGTTGAAAAACTTTTTTTTTTTTCTCTCTTTCTTTAATCAGTCAAGAAGATGGAGTTGTTCCTGCTCTGCTGCCTGTTGACAGGAACCTCATGGAGGATTATTTAAGCTCCAGCTCCATCTTGTGGTGAGTATAGTGAAGTACAGCACTGAGTCTCTACAGCTGAACATCAGGTTCATCATTCTGAAGAAAACAACATGTAGCAGAAGGGATCTGATGTTGAATTAATTTAGAATTTAGAATTTCACAGCTGGTATATAGTGTGCACTTAAAATACTTCTAGCATTGAGATAAACATTTTGATTTTAAGAATCACTGCATACATTTTATGAACTATGAGAGGCTAAAACACACTAAGAAAGCACTCAGTGCTGAATTCCACATGGCTGCCCGTCCTGAAATGATTGAGAGGATATTAATGGATGTCTTTGAGGTTTCAGGTCAGTGTTTGTCCTGACAGGAAAACCCCAGGCTCCGTCTCTAACAGACAACATCTCTCTAAATTCACTCTCGTCCATTATGAAGTATTCTCAGTGATTGACAAAACCATTTGAGGACCATTTTAAAAAGAGTTTATGATGTTTATGGCTGTATACAATCGACAGACGTTTTCTGAGTCGGTACAGAAGAGCACGTCAAACCCCACAAGCACTTTTAAATTCTGGGTGGATGTGTTTTAATGGCCTTGCAAAGCCTAACCCCAAACCGCTGCATTATTTTAGCCTCAATAATGATCATAATGTTACAAATAATAATAATTATTATTATTATTGTAATATATTATTATTATTTTTTATATTAAATGTTAATGATGATCATTAATTCTAATAAATTATTATTATTATTATAGTTATTTTTTATTAATTGTTATTTTAATTATAATTGTTATATTAATACTACTAATAATTTTATTAATTGTTATTGTTGTTATTTTAATTATATATTTTAAATAGTATATTCTTAGTAGTAATGATAATAATTGTTGTTGTTGTTGTAATTTTTTAATAATAATAATAAATTAAATAATTAATTATTATAATTAATATTATTAATTATTATTAACATTATTGTTTTTAATTATATTATAGTATTAATATTATAGTAATTATTATTGTTGTTAATAATAATAATAAATAATTTTAATAATTGTTATTGTTCTTATTTTAATTATACATTTTAAATATTATATCACTACTTAGTAGTGATGATCATAATAATTATTGTTATCATTATTATTATTATTATTATTAATAATAATAGTAATAATAAATTAAAAATTATTATTATAATTATTATTATTAATTATTATTATTAACATTACTGTTTTATAATTTTATAGTAATTGTCATTTTAATTTTACATTTATTTTATTATCAGTAATGATAATAATTATTATTGTTAATAATAATAATGTTAATAATAATTATTTAAATAATACAATTAATTAAATAAATAATTTTAATAATTGTTATTGTTCTTATTTTAATTATATATTTTAAATATATTCTTAGTAGTGATGATCATAATAATTATTGTTATCATTATTATTATTAATAATAATAATAGTAATAATAAATTAAATAATTATTATTGTAATTATTATTATTAACATTATTATTTCATTATAATATTATAATAACTGTCGTTTTAATTTACATTTATTTTATTATCAGTAATGATAATAATTATTATTGTTAATAATAATAATGTTAATAATAATTATTATTTAAATAATAAAATTAATTAAATAAATAATTTTAATAATTGTTATTGTTCTTATTTTATTTGTATATTTTAAATATTATATTCTTAGTGGTAATGATAATAATAATTATTGTTGTCATTATTATTATTGGTATTATTAATAAATTAAATAATTATTATTGTAATTATGTTATTATTAATTATTATTGTTAACAGCATTGTTTTTTTATATGATAGTAATTGTTATTAATTATATATTTTTATTATTTTATTAATAATATTAATAATAAATAATTGTAATTGTAATTATATTATTATTTATTATTATCATTATTATTTTTAGTTCTAATATTATAATAATTATTATATAAATTTAATTTTAATAATAATTATTGTCATTATAGCTATTATTTTAATATTTACTCTTTTAATTATATTTTATTATTATACAAATTATTATATAAATATTAAATAAATTATAAATTTATTATGATGTTACATTCAAAAAGATTTGGGGGTCCAATGTTAAAATGTATGCAATAAAATATAGGAAAAATGACAAAGACTGACCCTTTTATTTTGCCACTTATTTTGGGAGTGAATTTGCCTTTGTTTTACAGGTTTAAAATAGATGCAATTTATAAATAACTGGTATTAAATTTACCAATGAAATAAAAATAACTGATGCAGTTTTTAAAATACATTTTTTAATATATATATATATATATTTGCTTAACCTCTACTGTTTCCTTTTATTAACTATTATGTAAAGAAACATCGCATGACTAATTTTCTGGCCTATATAGATTGCAAATGTCATATTACATGCACTAAGCACGTACATGCACTTCACAAAGCCTGCGAGTCATGATACACAAGCCTCCTGAGTACTAAACAGATGACATCATCAAACAGACCCCGAGCCAATCAGAGAGCAGCAGGAAATGTGTCTCCACCAATCACAGAGCTCCAGGAGACAGAGGGACGAGCCTCTGTTCACAGACGCAGTCCAGAGCGCCGAGCAGCTGTGAGAGAGAATGACAGGAGGGAGGAATTTACAGAGGAGAGACTGTGTCGTACAGGGATGGAGAGGCTGGGATGCTGTTGCTAGGGAACAGTGAGGAGACGTCCATCTTTTGCAGCTTGTTCCACATAGAGCAAAAGCAGAGGGAAAGCATTTCAATTCATGACGGAGGGAAATAAATGCGTTTCCAGGGAGAGATACAGAAAGAGAACGACGGAAAGAAGGGGCGGAGACTCCAGGTGATGTTACGTAATCTGGACCGGGATTATGTGGTGGTCTTCTGTGAGATTCAGGGATGAATAATAAAATCCTGATAGCTGCACAACGGGAACCTGTATGTCATCAGTTCTGGATAATAATGGCAGTGCAAAGATACTGAGACCTTCTTTCGGGGACTGTCCTGAAATCATCCGCCCGCCCAGGTGTGGCACTGCCAGACGCCCTCTCTTTGTCTGAGGAGAACCACAGACGTCTACACTGAATGACAGAGTTTGATTTGAACATCCTCATCTAAGATAATCACTATGGATGTAATCAAGAGCTGAGAAATCGACAGACCTGAAGGTGAACACAGAGACATCAAAGCCTGCGCAGAAAACTCTCTTCTGTTGTGAGTATTATCTGAGTAAACGGGACATTTAGTGAGAAAAATGTTGATTTTTTCCATGTGGAACTGATTGGATCCTGACAAGTGTTTGTATGTGACAGGTGGTTGGAGGGGAGGGGCTAATTAGATGATGTCAGTGAAAAATAAAAACAAAAGTTACTATATTTTGATGAAATATTACAGATCCATCCATCCGTCTGTACATGTCTGTGTCTGTCTAGATGTAGCATCCATCTTTTTTCATTCATTTGAATTAGTTTTTATTTTTTGTATGTTGTTATTTTAGTACATCAGTTTAAACTTATTGAAAATGAGAAATGTTTTTCTGGCCACTATCTGAAATTAGAGCTGCACGATTCTGGATAAATTGATAATCACGATTCTTTTGTTTGTTTGTTTGTTTGTTTGTTTGTTTTAAATAGAGATCACGATTCTTCCCCAATTCTGAACAGACAACTAAACAAAAAAACGTGTAATTTACTAGAGGTTATGACAGAATGTTAATTGCTAAAGTTGATTTAATATGTTTAATTAATCTGAATGAATTATTTAAAAAAAAAATGGTTTGAGTGAATAATTCAACGACTCACTCGTCGTAAATACTTCACTTGTTTCATTACTGGATAAATCATTGTTTCTGAACGAATCTTTTGAATGATTCAAAGACAAATTAAGTTGATTATGATTTCACTTTTTTAACTTTAGTTAGTGTGTAATGTTGCTGTTTGATCATAAACAACATCTTCAAAGTTACGACGCTCAAAGTTCAATGCAAAGAGAGATATTTTCTTTTAAAGAAATCTCTGTTTAAGGACTACAACAAACGGCTGGTAGGGACTACAACGAGCTTCTTCCTGGGTCAGTGACATCACTAACCCTACAATTTACATAAACCCCGCCCCCAAGAACACACAACAAAGGGGGCGGGGCCATGTCGGGCTGCTTTAGAGAAGAGGAAGAGTTGTTGTAGTAGAGTGTTGTTGTCATGCCGTCATTTTACGCCGGACTGCTTCACAAACGAGGGTCAATTCAACACAAAAGATGAACATGACGGCACATGCTAGTGGATGAGTTGAATCAACTCCACAGCAACTACATCAATTTATCCACTAACCATTCAGAAACGTCTAAAAGTTGTAACTTCTTCCTGAGTCTCTCCATCAGTGTCGACTCCGGTTTGAACAATGTAAGGCTGAACACTTTCCTCATTTTGGCTGCGTGAGATTCTCCAGCTTTGTTGTTGTTGAGCTGTTAAAGCTCCGCCCTCTTCTGGAGAAGCAGCTCATTTGCATTTAAAGGGACACACACAAAAACGGCGTGTTTTTACTCACACCCAAATAGGGGCAAATTTGACAAGCTATAATAAATGATCTGTGGGGGATTTTGAGCTGAAACTTCACAGACACATTCTGGAGACACATTACATATTTTAAAAGGGGCATAATAGGTTGGAAGAGCCAATATATTTTTAAATATATTTCCGATTGTATTCATCTGAAAGAAGATAGTCATATACACCTGGCTTGAGGGTGAGTAAAACACGGGGTAATTTTCATTTTTTGGTGAACTAACCCTTTAAATCATTGAATCTAAATATTTAGCTCAATATCATGTGTCTTCCTCAAATCATGTGTCCTCTTGAGGAGAATGACTTATGCCAATTGCTTATTTAAAAATGTTTTCAATAAGAAATAAGAAATGTATTTTTTTGTCTATATAGCCACTTCTAAATGTGTTAATCTTCTGTAATTGGTTCTGTTGATCAGTGTGATCGGGAGCAGAGGATGGGAACCACTGAAGCCACTTTACGCATGGAGAACATGGAAGTAAAAGATGAGTGGCAGGACGATGATTTCCCACGGTAAGCCCTTCAGCCTGCTGTCTGACTAACCTTCAGCTGCTCTAGAGTGAAAAATGAGCATTGATTTGGTGTCAGTGGCTGGGTTGAGAATAACATACTACCATACTACTCATACTATGCCTGCAGTATGCATACTTGTGCACCGTATATGAATAGATCTATATATTGATCCATATATTGTTCATATTTATAACGATTTTACTACATGCCCCATTAGAGGCATGTATTATCAGAGCAGTCAGAGGTTGCTAATAAGCAGACTAACTCCTCGGCTGACTGTGCACGACGATGTCCATGTAACCCTATGTACATGTATGGTACCCATGGGGCTTGTTATGCATCAGTTATTTTCATCCACAGTGCAGACGTCTTTGATATCTGATCAATAATGTGTGATCAATATTAGACCACAGAGTATGTGGAGCTGAGGGCTGTGCTTGAAGGAGAAATGAAGGTGAATCATGGCATAATCAGTCCAAGTTCACTCTTCAGGTGTGTTTGATGTGATGCATGTGGGTCAATATACTTTACATGATGACATAAAGAGCACAGACCCACCCCTCTTACATCATAATGCATTACCATTTATGGGCAAATATGAGGTCATCTGTGTTGCCATGACAATGAGGGTAGTAAAAGATACAGGGTGGTGAATAATTGATTGTGTGAGTGTGCAACGCTGTGCTAGAGCACATTATCTTATAAAACCGTGCTGAACAAAAGTTTTTTAATTATCATCATGTACTGCATAACATGTTTCTCATATGAACCTTATTATGTTTTAGCATTTATTGATAATTTAAGCTTTTACTCACAGTTTCTGATGAAATTAACCTAATTCATCATGAGATCTTATGATAAATGTCACAGTATTTTGATATACTGATGGTACACTGTAAAAAGAAATGTACTGTCAGGTGAACTAAACACATGCTTCACATGGTAACTGGTTTTGTGCAAGTCAAAAATAATATATAAATAATATCAAATATTTTATTGTATTCCTGTTGCTGAAGCAGTAGAGCATGGCACTAGCAACACCAAGGTCATGGGTTCGATTCCCAAGGAATGCATGAACTGACAAACTGACCTTGAATGCAGTGTAGTCACTTTGAATTAAAACATCTGGCGAATGCATAAATGCAAATGTAAATTTAATCAGTCATTAGATTATGAAAGGTTACTTTAAGGCTCAGATCAGTTCAAATAAATAGTTAAAATAACAACTTTCAGTGTGCTGAAAGATTACCATATTAATGTACTATAATTAAAAGGCATTTCAAACAATGTGCAAAAAATTGTACTTTTTTTATTAGTGTCTTATTAGTGCCCTATCATACACCCGGTGCAATGCGACGCCAGGCACAACACAAGTGTTTTTTGCTAGTTTCTGTTCGACGCAGTTATCATTTTCACGTCCAAGGCGCCTCGTTGTTTAAATAGCAAATGCACTCGCGTCCATCTGTTCACCCATTGGCGTGCTGGTCTGAAAATGAGGTGTGTTCAGGTGCATTGTTGGCGTATTGCTATTGTGAGGCAACTGAAAACAACTGCGCCATTGACCAACAAAAACCTGGTCTAAAGTCAGTGCCGCAGTATTTTTTTCAATTTTATTTATTTTTTTGTTTGTTATTTAAAGGGTGCATTAGTAATATGCGCCTATTAGGCGGGTGCACAATGTGCGTACACTCTGCTTGTTACACACACAGGGACGCACAGCAGCAGAAACATTTATAAATATTAAAAATAAAAGGATTCCTCTTCAGTTTTTCTGCTTGCAAATTCCGCCATGTAAATAGCAAATCTGCCATGGTGCAAGGTCTCCTGGCTTTTAAAGGGAATGGGAGACGAGTCTCTGATTGGTTTCTTGCACATTATGCCCAAAACACACACATGACTCATTAAGAGACTAGGTACAACCCTTTTGGACCATGCACCTGGTGCGGCGACCATTTTTTCCGACATTAAGCTAACAAAAGATGATTCGGACACGCCCTGTGCTCTGCCATGTGCTTCAGACCATGTGCTTAGATCATTAAAATAGGGCCCTAAAACTTACTTTGTGATAATCAGTGTTGGGGAAAGTAACCTTTAAAAGTATGTGTTACAGTCTTATGTTACTCCCTAAAAAAGTAATTGCTTGCATTAGTTACTTTTACGGAAAGCAATGTGTTATGTTACTTTTGCATGACTTTTTCTCACCTGGGCTGGGCTTGCTTGTTTGTTTTTTAATAATAACAAAAATAAGTTGTATTTTTGGCAAATGTAAAAGCCCTTTCACACCTCAAGTGAAATGAATAAGCCTCAAGCCCAAAGTATACTTCGTTTTTTAAGCGTACATGATCGTATGCGCACAGTTGAAGGCACAGCCTTGCAAAGAATACTTTATTTGACTCATGCGCATACACAGGCATTCAACGCATGCGCAGTTTTAAGTAATCGCTTGCCACGAGTTACCCATGTAAACATCTTTGTATTCTTTCATGCTAGAGTTGTACAGATGAGGGTACTTTTTCTAACCACTTTGCACAATCTCTCGTCTATGTAGGCCTCCATTGTCGCTGTAGCTTGCATGTGTTCCTGTCTGTTCTGTTTATGCAGTTTTTCATCGACTACCTAATCAACGGCCCACATGGTTGCCACCTTGTGGATAAAGTAATTACTGCAAAAAAATTAAATGCGCATGTGCGACCCGCGCATTTAATTAGCACATGCGGTTACAAAAATCTGGCGGTGTGTGTACAGTGATGAAATTCGAGTCACGCGCACTGTACGCTGACCCTCCCGTACGTGTAAAAAGTGAAGTCGAAGTGGATCATCGAAGCTCAGCAGCAAAGACATTGGTTATTAAAGTGAGAGTACATATCTAAATATAGTAGTTTATAAAGTATATTTGTATAATTTAACATATTGAATTATTGCAGGTTTGCAAATTAAATCATGAGTTTGCATTTCACTGTTTTTATTCATATTGAGGAATACTGTTTTTGTGCAAGTGAGACAAGTAAATGCTTGCTCACACTACCCCATACTGGTGATAATCGTTTACACAGATATCAGTGCAGAAGACCCTCATTATTTCTCCTGCCGCACTCTCTTATTAAACAGCACGTCCCTGACACTGCACAGACTGCTGGGTAATTACACACTGTGTGTGTTTGTTCAAAGAGCCGTGTTGGGTTTAGTTTGTCAGCTAGACTACCACCCGTTCCATTCCGGGATGCACAAACACTCCTGAACAAAATGCCATGAGTGATGGGATAAATGTTGCCTTTGCTCCTGGTGAAACACATTGTTTCGAAACCGCTATTGTTTGTCGTTCGACACAGATGTGCATTCTGGATCATTTATGTGTGCGGTTTACCAGTGACCTTTGTGAGAGCTGAAACCAACTTTAAATAATGATCATGATCATGAGGTTGTAGTTTGTGGTCAAATAAATATAATTGTCACAGGGAATTGAGGATGCATTACTTTTTTTCAGTTGACTAATAAGCATCCACTTAAAAACACCCAGAACACCCTCATCACCACCTTAATAATAATAATAATAATAATAATAATACATTTTATTCATAATGCAGCTTTCTTATACCCAAAACACTAAAATGCAGAAAAAATGCAATACTGTTACATACAATTCACAATAAAAAATAAATAGAGAAAACATTAAATAACTGAACATCCAATTATCATTGATGTTCACTTGTGTCATTACTGTGAATTTAAGAAGTGCCTCTATAAATGACAGAAGAAATGTGTGTATTTTGGTGTTGTGGTTGAATTTATAATGTCTCTGGGTTCATTCACAGGCCTCTTCCTGAAGATGGTGATTTAGATGGACTCACTGACAACACTTGTAAGTTCTCTAAATGCATCTCAGTGCATCTGATCCTTGTGTTTTTCACTGCGGAAACTGTATTGAAATGTTTATGAAAACACTGATGATCCACAGAATTTATTAGATGAGATTAGATGAAGATGAGACTAGGTCAAGTTGAAAGCTGAACCGTGTTCTTGGGCTGTTTTTTTCTGTTTTTTAATGTTTTGGGGGATATAAAATCAGAATTACGAGTTATAGTCAGAATCACGAGTTATAAAGTCAGAATTGTGTGATATAAAGTCAGAATTGCGAGTAATAAAGTTAGAATCACAAGTTATAAAGTCAGAATTGTGTGATAAAAAGTCAGAATTGTGTGATATAAAGTCAGAATTGTGTGATTAAAAAGTCAGAATTGTGTGATATAAAGTCAGAATTGCAAGTTATATAGTCAGAATCACGAGTTATAAAGTCAGAATTGTGTGATATAAAGTCAGAATTGCGAGTAATAAAGTCAGAATCACAAGTTATAAAGTCAGAATTGTGTGATAAAAAGTCAGAATTGTGTGATATAAAGTCAGAATTGTGTGATATAAAGTCAGAATTGCAAGTTATATAGTCAGAATCACGAGTTATAAAGTCAGAATTGTGTGATATAAAGTCAGAATTGCGAGTAATAAAGTCAGAATCACAAGTTATAAAGTCAGAATTGTGTGATATAAAGTCAGAATTGCATGTTATAAAGTCGGAATTGAGAGATATAAAGTCAGAATTGTGAGATATAAAGTCAGAATTGCATGTTATAAAGTCAGAATTGAGAGATATAAAGTCAGAATTGCATGTTATAAAGTCAGAATTGAGAGATATAAAGTCAGAATTGCGTGATATAAAGTCAGAATTGAGAGATATAAAGTCAGAATTGCGTGATATAAAGTCAGAATTGCGTGATATAAAGTCAGAACTGCATGTTATAAAGTCAGAATTGCGAGATATAAAGTCAGAATTGCGTGATATAAAGTCAGAACTGCATGTTATAAAGTCAGAATTGCGTGATATAAAGTCAGAACTGCATGTTATAAAGTCAGAATTGCGAGATATAAAGTCAGAATTGCGTGATATAAAGTCAGAACTGCATGTTATAAAGTCAGAATTGCGTGATATAAAGTCAGAACTGCATGTTATAAAGTCAGAATTGCGAGATATAAAGTCAGAATTGCGAGTAATAAAGTCAGAATTATAAAGTCAGAACTGTGTGATAAAAAGTCATTATTGCGAGTAATAAAGTCAGAATTGTGAGATAAAAATGTGCTGCATCGTCACGAAAATTTAAGCCTTTCCTATTTAAATATTCAAGAATTGTGTGATAAAAAGTCAGAATTGCAAGTTATATAGTCAGAATCACGAGTTATAAAGTCAGAATTGTGTGATATAAAGTCAGAATTGCGAGTAATAAAGTCAGAATCACAAGTTATAAAGTCAGAATTGTGTGATATAAAGTCAGAATTGCATGTTATAAAGTCAGAATTGAGAGATATAAAGTCAGAATTGCGTGATATAAAGTCAGAACTGCATGTTATAAAGTCAGAATTGCGAGATATAAAGTCAGAATTGCGTGATATAAAGTCAGAACTGCATGTTATAAAGTCAGAATTGCGTGATATAAAGTCAGAACTGCATGTTATAAAGTCAGAATTGCGAGATATAAAGTCAGAATTGCGAGTAATAAAGTCAGAATTATAAAGTCAGAACTGTGTGATAAAAGTCATTATTGCGAGTAATAAAGTCAGAATTGTGAGATAAAAATGTGCTGCATCGTCACGAAAATTTAAGCCTTTCCTATTTAAATATTCAAGAATTGTGTGATAAAAAGTCAGAATTGCGAGTAATAAAGTCAGAATCACAAGTTATAAAGTCAGAATTGTGTGATATAAAGTCAGAATTGCGAGTAATAAAGTCAGAATCACAAGTTATAAAGTCAGAATTGTGTGATATAAAGTCAGAATTGCATGTTATAAAGTCAGAATTGCGAGATATAAAGTCAGAATTGCGTGATATAAAGTCAGAACTGCATGTTATAAAGTCAGAATTGCGAGATATAAAGTCAGAATTGCGTGATATAAAGTCAGAACTGCATGTTATAAAGTCAGAATTGCGTGATATAAAGTCAGAACTGCATGTTATAAAGTCAGAATTGCGAGATATAAAGTCAGAATTGCGAGTAATAAAGTCAGAATTATAAAGTCAGAACTGTGTGATAAAAAGTCATTATTGCGAGTAATAAAGTCAGAATTGTGAGATAAAAATGTGCTGCATCGTCACGAAAATTTAAGCCTTTCCTATTTAAATATTCAAGTGCAAGAAGACATGAAAGAGAACTCAATTAATTATTCACTGTGTGGGAAAGACAGCGCGCGAATACTGAATTGAGTTCTTTTTCACATCTTCTTGCACTTGAACAGATATTCAAACAAAATTGTTAAAATGCCCGTCTTGGCAAATAATGTCTTGAGTGAACGTAAACAGTTGAGAAAGAAAACGCATGTGTAACAGTATATTGAATCCGTGCATTAGCTCTTAAAGTGACAGCAGCCTAATATTCCTGCTGCTGTCTGTGTTTTAAACAACAAAAGACAAAGAAAAATCACTCACTGTTCTAGACTGAATTACTTTTGCAACTTTAATGAGAATTAATCTCATTATTTATTTTTGAAAAATAATCAAAAAATTTTTTGGTTTTTCTCACCTGCCATTGACAGGTGTGTCAAAAAAGTTAGTTTTAGGCCCTGTATATACATGAGAAACATTATCTGGAGTTTCTTTTAGATGTCTGACAGCTTCTTTCGTAACTGTTCAATTTTCTCTGCAGCTCATCATGCCGCTCTCACGGCTGATCATGTGGAATCTGTCCGACAAAAGCGCCGCACACTGGTCGCTCCGGATATTAACCTGTCGCTGGACAAAAGTGAAGGTTCAGTCCTTTCTGACGACTTCCTGGAAACACCAGACGACCTGGACATAAACGTGGACGACATGGACACGCCAGATGATGACTCTCTCGGGTCCATCAACAATGGCACCGAGCTGGAATGGGAAGGTCAGTCAGTTTGCCAAATCAAATGCAAATAACTTCTCAGATGTTGCTCTTTTATGACTCAGGAGACTTTTTGTCATAGTCAGAAGCTCTTGTTTTTTCCAGATGACACTCCAGTGGCCAGTGCGAAGGGTCCGGGTGGTGGTGATGGGGACGGCACGGGTCATCTGTGGAGGACGGTGATCATCGGCGATCAGGAACACAGGATAGACATGCAGGTGATCAGGCCGTACCTGCGCGTCGTCACGCATGGAGGTCAGTCTTCATGAACTTCACATTCATCTGAACATATAGGGTAAAACTACACTGTTTAAGGAAATAGACATACTAAATGACAAATATTTCTTGTTTCTTGTTGCAAATAGCAAGCGAACTTAAGGGAAAGATGCACAATTGGGGGGGGGGGAGGTATTTGTGATTTTTCTGGTTAAAAATTGCGATTTAAATGCACCAAAATACTAATAATTTTATTTTACTGAAAACTGCAGTTAGAAAGGTCTAAATCTTGAGATTAAATTTTTGACCTGTTTTATTAAAAAGACCTTATAGTGACAGGTATTTTGGTGCAAGGCCATTTTACACATACTATTAAACTTGACTTTCAATAGTCCAACAACACTCTTATATTCCACAGGTTACTACGGTGAAGGACTGAACGCTATTATCGTTTTTGCTGCGTGTTACCTGCCCGACAGCGGCTGTGCCGACTACAATTACATCATGGAGAACCTCTTCCTGTAAGACACAAACACACATTTTAGTCAGTGCAATTTATTTTTATAGATAAACACAAACTAACTTTTGGGTTTATGGAAAGAAGTGCTTTCAAATCGATTAATCGCAATTAATCGCATTTGCATCTAACGTAAAAGCTTGTATAATATATACATACAGTATACACACACACACACACACACACACACACACACACTTGCGAACGTTTGTGTTAGATGTGATTAATCGCGATTAATCGATTGGACAGAACTAATATATACATACACACAAACTTTTATGTTAGGTGCGATTAATTGCAATTAATCGATTTGACAGCACTTATATATATTTAAAAACTTTTAAGTTTGATGTGATTAATCACAATTAATGAATTTGGCAGCACTACTAAATACACACACAAACTTTTATATTAGATGCGATTGATTGCAATTAATTGATTTGACAGCACTAATATATACATACACACAAACTTTTGTTAGATGCGATTAATTACAATTAATCGATTTGACAGCACTTATATATATAAACATACACAAAAACTTTTATGTTAGGTGCGATTAATTGCAATTAATCGATTTGACAGAACTTATATATACATATACACAAACTTTTGTTAGATCCAATTAATCTATTTGTCAGCACTTATATATATAAACATGCACACAAACTTTTATGTTAGGTGCGATTAATTGCAATTAATCAATTTGACAGCACTTATATATATAAACATACACACAAACTTTTATGTTAGGTGCGATTAATTGCAATTAATCAATTTGACAGAACTTATATATACATATACACAAACTTTTGTTAGATCCAATTATTCGCAATTAATGAATTTGACAGCACTAATATATACATACACACAAACTTTTGTTAGATGCAATTAATTGCAATTAATTGATTTGACAGCACTAATATATACATACACACAAACTTTTGTTAGATGCGATTAATTACAATTAATCGATTTGCCAGCACATATATATTTACAAACTGTTATGTTAGATGCGATTAATTGCAATTAATCGATTTGACAGCACTTATATATATAAACATACACACAAACTTTTGTTAGACGCGATTAATTGCAATTAATTGATTTGACAGCACTAATATATACATACACAAACTTTTGTTAGATGCGATTAATTACAATTAATCGATTTGACAGCACTTATATATATAAACATACACACAAACTTTTATGTTAGGTGCGATTAATTGCAATTAATCGATTTGACAGAACTTATATATACATATACACAAACTTTTGTAAGATCCAATTAATCGATTTGACAGCACTTATATATATAAACATACACACAAACTTTTATGTTAGGTGCGATTAATTGCAATTAATCAATTTGACAGAACTTATATATACATATACACAAACTTTTGTTAGATCCAATTAATCTCAATTAATGAATTTGACAGAACTAATACACACAAACTTTTGTTAGATGCGATTAATTGCAATTAATTGATTTGACAGCACTAATATATACATACACACAAACTTTTGTTAGATGCGATTAATTACAATTAATCAATTTGACAGCACATATATATTTACAAACTGTTATGTTAGATGCGATTAATTGCAATTAATCGATTTGACAGAACTTATATATACATACACACAAACTTTTGTTAGATCCAATTAATCGATTTGACAGCACTTATATATATAAACATACACACAAACTTTTATGTTAGGTGCGATTAATTGCAATTAATCGATTTGACAGCACTTATATATATAAACATACACACAAACTTTTATGTTAGGTGCGATTAATTGCAATTAATTGATTTGACAGCACTAATATGTACATACACACAAACTTTTGTTAGATGCGATTAATTACAATTAATCGATTTGACAGCACTTATATATATAAACATACACACAAACTTTTATGTTAGGTGCGATTAATTGCAATTAATCGATTTGACAGCACTTATATATATAAACATACACACAAACTTTTATGTTAGGTGCGATTAATTGCAATTAATCGATTTGACAGCACTTATATATATAAACATACACACAAACTTTTATGTTAGGTGCGATTAATTGCAATTAATCGATTTGACAGAACTTATATATACATATACACAAACTTTTGTTAGATCCAATTAATCGCAATTAATGAATTTGACAGAACTAATACACACAAACTTTTGTTAGATGCGATTAATTGCAATTAATCGATTTGACAGCACTTATGTATATACATACACACAACTTTCAGTTTCCTCCAAATCTCTAATACGCATATTTTCTGGAATTTAATCTGAATGCTTTATTTTATTATCTCTGCAGGTACGTGATCAGTAGTTTGGAGCTGCTGGTAGCTGAAGACTACATGATCATCTATCTGAACGGAGCCACGCCACGCAGGAGAATGCCAGGCATCAGCTGGCTCAAGAGATGCTACCAGATGATAGAAAGACGGTACTCACAGATCATATATGCATGAATAACATTGATACTTAAGCTGAGACAAAGCTGAAAACATTGCTGAGAACCCATATTACGAATAACCCTTGAAAAAGGTAAGGGAGGGAGTTCACATTACTTCTTTAAGTGTCATAATTTTCTGTTTCTTTATTCATCCAGGTTAAGAAAGAATCTCAAATGTCTGATCATTGCGCATCCCTCCTGGTTCATCCGTACAGTTCTGGCCATCTCACGGCCCTTTATCAGGTAAAAAAAACATCAGACATCTAATATCACTCAATAGTTTGTAGAATGTGTTTTTAATACATTTTAATTTCTCTCCAGTGTGAAATTTATGGATAAGATCCGTTACGTCCAGAGTCTGGAGGAACTGGCTCAGATTGTTCCCATGGAGCATGTGCAGATCCCCGAGTGTGTGCTGCAGTAAGTGAACGTCACCAGCAGGAGGAGACATCGGGACATCTTTTGTTTTACAGTCGCTTCATTTGTACATGAAAACTAAATTACACATTAATTGAGGATAGATTTTTGTTAAAAACAATATGCATTATGCAGAAATGAACATTTCAAATAGTATTATGCTACATTATTTTTGCATTTTCGTTGCATGATTATTAACCTTGCAAAGCCTGACAAATGAAATAACAGTCAGAAAAATCTTTTTTTAATGGAGCAGTTTATTGAACCTTTGGAAAAGAAAAACTATGCAATATGTGTATATAATCTGTCTATTCCATTTACATCTTGTGCATATTATGCATACTATAAAAATAGTACGAGTGCCATGGCAGTTTGAAATTCCGAACACAGTCGTAGATTTCACTGTGTTGAAAGTTTCGGATTTCGGAAATGCACAGTGTTTATAATGTGTGACAGTGTGATAACAGAGTTTCTGTTCTCTTCTTTCTGTAGATGTGAAGAGGAGCGAATCAAAGCGCAGAGAGAAAGGTAAAACTGCAAGGGTTTGTGGGATGGTATGGCATTAGGTGATCTCGAGTATACTTTGGCCTTTACATGGTTCAAACGTTAAATAGGCCACAGCAGGGCAGTTCCTCTTACAGTCTGACCCATACACACACACACACACACACATGCAATCTGTTTTATAGATGATTAATAATCCATAAATGTGCATACTAAGAATATATGCATGCCTTTGAATGAAGTTGTCAGTCCCAAAACATTACAGTATGTGCTCATATATGTCAGCCTTTGATTGTGCATTAATATGTTACTTTGATTATAACTTCACAGGCTTGAACAACTGAACAAGACATCAGAGAGGTGTGTTTGATGTATGTGACATTGCAGTAGTTTCTGTCTGGAGTCACAGGCTACATCTCAATTTGCATACTGCGTATTAAGTATATATTTCACTGGTCAGTAAGAATTTAACAAAAGGAAGCATGAAATTGATCAAAAGTGACAGTAAAGACATTTATAATGTTACAAAAGGTTCTATTTCAAATAAATGCTGTTCTTTTGAACTTTCTATTAATCAAATAATCCTGAAAAATAAAATGTATGACGGTTTCCACAAAAATATGAACTGTTTTCAATATTGATAATAATCAGAAATGTTTCTTGAGCAGCAAATCAGCATATTAGAATGATTTCTGAAGGATCATGTGACACTGAAGACTGGAGTAATGATGCTGAAAATTCAGCTTTGATCACAGGATATAAATTACATCTTAACATATAGAAAATTAGAAAACTTAGAAAATGGGTATTTTAAATTGTAATATTTAACCCTTTTTACTGCATTTTGACCAAATAGAGACTTCTTTCAAAAACATTAAAAACTCTTCCCCCCCTTAAAGCTTTTGAACAAAAGTGTAAGATTGTATTATATACATATAATTACTTATATAATAAGTAATATATAATAATTATATAATAACGATCTTATTACATACTACAGACCCACATTGTCAAATACTGTATGCATGTATGAGTTAGAAATTAAATTAATTACCTAAACCTCATTATTATTCAATTTTTGAGTTCAGACTTAAGTATTGATCTTCACATTCTTTGCCATTTCTTAAAATTGAAAAGGAGGGTCATCAGAAACCAGAATTGTCAGTGCAAGAGATTATGGGTAATATTAGTTCAAAAAAACATTGATGGATGCACACAAAGATTTCACTGCAAATAGTTAACCGCCTGAGCACCTTTGACATTTTCAACATGATTGATTTTTATCTCGCATACTAATTATGATGGATAGTGTGCAAATTGGGATGCAGCCGTCACACGATCTGCCTGTATCAGAGAGACTTATATTTCAAGGTTACTGCAAAAGCTTATTGAGAATGCATCATGCATTTATATTTTTTAGAGCACATGAACATGAATTCAGTGTTAAAGTCAAGATGCAATCAAAATATTACTTTACTTCTTTAATGCACGTCCATGGTCTGATTGCTCACAAATCATTGTTGCCAGTTATTTTTCCCTTTTTTTTTACAATTATGGAAGTAAAAATTTGTTGCTGATGTCAAATGCAAAGGAATCTGCTGTGATTGTTTAATGTGCATTTACAGTATTTGTTTTGAGTCTGATTCTGATTGGTGTATTATTTGGCAGGCCGCCCTCAGTGGCTGCGGAGGCCTGTCCCTGACGCGTCTCATTGGGTAAGAGAGCAAACAGCTGACTGTAACAGTAACAGTAGCCGGCCGGGAGGGTTTATTTCCCTCTGGATGATATGCCATATTTGGGGAACTCCAGACCGTCTTTGAATGGCGAGAGCAGTAGCATCTCGTCTCTCCGGGTCGGAACATTTCAAAAGCTCCGTTGCGCCACTTGTTACATAAAACACATCTGCTGCGCTCGTCAGAACAGCAGCCGCACCGACCCTGCCCCGATCACTGCTATTTTTGACCAGACTACTGACCGGTGCAAGGGCCATATCCCATGGGGCACTGGTGTGCATCTTTCTTCAGTGTTGGGGAGTAACTGAAAGGGATAGTTGACCCAAAAATTAAAATTTTGTAATTATTTACTCTTACTCTTTTAATCTTGAAGCTCATTTCCATATAATCCACAATTGTTTGCAACCATCAGTGTCAAGGACAAACACCATAAAGGTAGTCCATATGATTCAGACTGAAATTTATGTCAGGTTTGGTCATGAGACCTGCGAAGACCAATGATGGTGTCATTGACGTCCACTCTGACGTGACATGAATTGTATCGGCCATGTTTGATTTGAGAGCGACAGTAAAAAGGAAGATTTTCAGTTAATAATGACTTAAATTTCTGTCAATTCTTCTGAAGCTTTTTTGTATAAACTCAGATGACTTGAAATGTAAATATATTAAATATTGAAATATTTGATCAATATTTAATATATAATTTTATTATGTTTAATAATAATTTTATATATAATTAAAATTATTATGTATAATGTTTAATATATTTTTTATATTTCATATAAAAAAAAAATAAAAAAAAAAAAAATATATATATATATATATATATATATATATATATATATAATAAAACTGACAATAGAAGAAGACAGTTAACACTACTGGCTCCTGTAGCGCCCCCTATGACAACACTGAGAATGCAACACATACTTTATGCATTAGTAATACTTTCTGATTCTCAAAACATGACAAGCTTAAAATAGATCTGCGTCGTTAAAAATATTTGCATTCATGAATATGAATGACCTTAGTGTTTTTGTACCAGAAAAATGCTCTTAGTGTGAAAAATGCATTTATTTACAAAGATGTAAGCCTTAAAACAGCTTCAGTATAGCTAGCTACATTTATAGTGTAGTTTAACTACAATGGGACTAGTTTTAAATAGCCTCCCCAACACTGACTTTCTCCCTTTTTCTTGTAATGTTAACTCTCTCTCTCTCTCTCTCTCACCTACTCATCTCTCCTCCATCCGCTCTGATTTATTTTTGGCCCCGTCTCCTGTCACTCTCACAGGTCAGCCGTATATCTCGCTGTACCCGCTGTGAAGGGTGGCACTTCACTCTGTGCCCCTGTGACTCGTCTGATATGTCTAGTATGTGCAGATGGCATATTCTCCCGTTCCACCGTCTGCTTGACCAATCAAACGCTGCAGAGGAAACAAATGCACAACTAGTGTTGTAGCCCATTAATGAGATGTCGTTTTTTGTTTAATTAATCACTGTGGTGATGATGATGATGATGATGATGCACAAGATGTTGATCTGTTTTATGTCATCAGTATCATTTAAATTGTTTGTCATAGATAATACAGGAATCTCACAAAAACTGTAATGAACATGAACACTTCACCCCAAAACAATATATATATATATATATATATATATATATATATATATATATATATATATGAATGAATATGATAGATAGATAGATAGATAGATAGATAGATAGATAGATAGATAGATAGAAAGAACGATGGATGGGTGGATAGATAGATAGATAGATAGATAGATAGATAGATAGATAGATAGATAGAACGAAAATAGAAAGAACGATGGATGGGTGGATAGATAGATAGATAGATAGATAGATAGATAGATAGATAGATAGATAGATAGATAGATAGATAGATGATAGATAGATAGATAGATAGATAGATAGATAGATAGATAGATAGATAGATAGATAGATAGATAGATAGATAGATAGATAGATAGATAGATAGATAGATAGATAGATAGATAGATAGATAGATAGAACGATGGATGGATAGATAGATAGATAGATAGATAGATAGATAGATAGATAGATAGATAGATAGATAGATAGATAGATAGATAGATAGATAGATAAAGTAGAAAGAACGATGGATGGATAGATAGATAGATAGATAGATAGATAGATAGATAGATAGATAGATAGATAGATAGATAGATAGATAGATAGATAGATAGATAGATAGATAGAACAAAAAGTAGAAAGAACGATGGATGGATAGGTGGATAGATAGATAGATAGATAGATAGATAGATAGATAGATAGATAGATAGATAGATAGATAGATAGATAGATAGATAGATAGAACAAAAAGTAGAAAGAACGATGGATGGATGGGTGGATAGATAGATAGATATATAGATAGATAGATAGATAGATAGATAGATAGAAAGAACGATAGATAGATAGATAGATAGATAGATAGATAGATAGAACGAAAGTAGAAAGAACGATAGATAGATAGATAGATAGATAGATAGATAGATAGATAGAACGTAAGTAGAAAGAACGATAGATAGATAGATAGATAGATAGATAGATAGATAGATAGATAGATAGATAGATAGATAGATAGATAGATAGAACGAACAAAAAGTAGAAAGAACGATGGATAGATAGATAGATAGATAGATAGATAGATAGATAGAACAAAAAGTAGAAAGAACGATGGATGGATGGGTGATAGATAGATAGATAGATAGATAGATAGATAGATAGATAGATAGAAAGAACGATGGATGGATGGATAGATAGATAGATAGATAGATAGATAGATAGATAGATAGATAGATAGATAGATAGATAGATAGATAGATAGATAGATAGAACGAAAGTAGAAAGAACGATAGATAGATAGATAGATAGATAGATAGATAGATAGATAGATAGATAGATAGATAGAACGAAAAGTAGAAAGAACGATGGATGGGTGGGTAGATAGATAGATAGATAGATAGATAGATAGATAGATAGATAGATAGATAGATAGATAGATAGATAGATAGATGGACATTTGTGAGATTCACGCATTCACATGATTAGAAAGCAAAACTGCTGATTAAAAAGAAAAGAAAATAATCCTAAAATCTAAAAGAGGTGATAATTATGAATGCACTGATCATGAATTATATTATCTTCTCATTCTCAGATACAGCTGAAGTCAGGGATTCATCTGTGCATGTCATTTTCCAAAGATGATCCTTTAAAGAACAATCATGATTGATCAACACTGCAGAACCATGATGATGTTTTTGAAGTTCAGTCTCAAGTGAAGTTTTCCCACTCATTCCCCCTGACCTTTGACCTGGATCACTTCACGACCGGACCGCAGCTGAGTAAGTGTGAACGAGAGAGAAAACAAACACTCACGGACTCTCTTTTCTAATACCTGTTTAGTTTCTGAACATCTGTGCAAACTCAAACATCTTGTGTATCAGTCATTGTGTTGTACAGATGTGTGTTTTATACCAGCAGGATTATATCGTGACTTGGCAGTTTAACCATGTACAGCTGCCAACCGCTTCCACAATGGGAAAACTATTCTGCCCGTTACATAATGCAGCAGTTTACAGGTTTGAAGTCAACATGAAATCATACTGTCATTGAAAACAACCTTATTTATCATGTTAACCAATCACCAAATAATTATCCAGTCATTGTTTAAGGCTGCGCTAATTCATCCTTTCTAAAATCCAGTCAGTGTTAACACTGATGTAATAAAGTTCTCAGCAATAATAAGGATTTGTTTACATGAACTTGACATTCATGTTGACTTTCAAACATATCTGAGTAAACGTAAAGCACATAAACAGACAATGTGAAGGTTGTGTCCTCGTAAAGTGTGCAGCAGGTCACGTTGGGCATCATGTTCACTGCGACTGTAATCAATGTCTTTAATAAGGATTCAGAATGCAATACTAACATACCGCTGCCCTGCTAACAGGGAACGTTCAGGCAAGGTTCTCTCAATGTTATGAACAAAGTTATCTGGTCTTCAATAATGTTCTCAAAACATCATTTATACATCGTTCATGGAACGCTTTTGTTCATCCAACATTTTTTAAATGTTACTACTTGTTTCGGAATGTTCAGAGAACATTCAAAAGTAACATTTTCAGAATGTTTGAAGAATGATAAAATGGAATGTTCACGTAACCTACAAACTTTTTTACAAAACTGGACTTTTCGTGAACTTTCAGAACTTAACTTCTTAGAACATATTTTAAACAGTATTTGAAACAGTATGCAAAAATAAACACTTCATACTGCTACATTGTTGTCACATGACCGCACACAATGATTTTCTTAATCAGAATTTTTGTCTTGTTTTTCAGAACAAATATCTAAAGGTCCAAGACATTTCAATGTCTGCATCAATATAAATTTACAAAAGTGATTTTATATACATAGCACATTAAAGGGTTAGTTCACACAAAAATGAAATTTCTGTCATTAATTACTCACCCTCATGTCATTCCACACCTTCGTTCATCTTCAGAACACAAATTAAGATATTTTTGATGAAATCCAAGGGTATCTGATCCACACATAGGCAGCAACATCATTGCACCTTTTGACGTCCAGAAATGGTTAAAATAGTCAACATGGTTCAACCTTAATGTTATGAAGCGATGAGAATACTTTTTGTGTGCAAAAACAAAACAAAAATAATGACTTTATTGAACAATTTGAACCGATTTGTTTTGTTTTTGCACACAAAAAGTATTATCGTTGCTTCATAACATTAAGGTTGAACCACTGTAGTCACATTAACTATTTTAACCATGTTTTCAACTACCTCTCTGGATGTCATAAGGTGCAATGATGTTGCTACGTATGTCTGGATCAGATACCCTTGGATTATCTTAATTTGTGTTCTGAAGACGAACGAAGTCTTACAGGTGTGGAACGACATGAGGACGAGTAATTAATGACTGAATTTTCATTTTTGGGTGAACTAACCCTTTAAATGCAAGTAAAACATATACTTTTAAGACTTCAAATAAGTTTTGGGAGAATCAAATGTCAAAATGTGGGTGAAATAATGTTCCATTGTCATTCATTGTAACACATATTTATGTAAAAATTGAAACAACATACTTGTGAGCATACTAAATTTTATTGCATTTTAAATGAGTAAAAAATTCTTGCTGACAAATGGGCAAAACCTAGGATAGTGGCAAAGCTTAGTAATTAGCATTTGGGGTAAAAGTAATTAGTCTTTTTATGGCATAAATAGATTTTTGTTGTAAATATCCCTGATAAGATTGTTACGCTGAATAACATTTTAGTGGGTGTCTTCTGTAAATCATGGTAAACATCTAATTTTTGCTCAGAAAAAAACAAACAAATTAAACAGGACCCATTCTGATGTATTGAAAAACAACAACAATTCACTTATGATGCATCTTTGACCCCAAAACATTCTTAAATCAAGACATTTACTGGAGAAGCAAAATGACTTATTCAGTATTGCATTCTGAAAAGTGAAAATGAAGTGAGTTTATGCTTTAAAAAAATCTGCCAATGGGATCAGAAAAATAAGTTTATTTTTCTGCGCCCATTGACAGATATTTCTTCTTTGTTTTAAGCGTAAACTTACTACATTTTGATACATTTTTTTAGAAACCACGACTTAATATCTCAAGTCATTTTGCTTTTTCAGTAAATGCATCTTGATTCAAGAATGTTTATATTTGTACTGGAAAACAAGACTGAAATACTGAGGAAGAAAATCATTTTGCAGTGCATTGCATGTTTTATTCTGCAAATAGCATCCAGTTATAATCTCATTTTAATGCTGTTTTAACTTTTGAGAGTCAAGATGATGATAAAAATCATGGCCGACATGATTTTCTTTTCATGCATCAAGGTCAAGTTGAGTGCATTGCATTGTGGAATACAGTATTCATTCACAGTATGCAATAAATTCAGTGCACAATATGCATACTGTAGAAATATGATAGGAGGATTCTCAGAACACATGAGCGGTGATCCTAGTGAGCCGTCTGTATTCATTGCAAGTTATCCATGTACATAGACTCTGTGCGCTTCCAACACTGACGTCCCGTGATGACATCACGAGAGGCGGAGCTTGTTATCCCTCCCTTCATAATGCCTTATGGGTACTCTGTCATATCAGATACAACAACACGTCTAAAGCATTTATTAATCTTAGTTAATTTCAACATTTACTAATACATTATTAAATCAAAAGCGCTATCTGTTAATCTTATTTAATGGACTTGAGCTGACATGAACTAATAGTTGTTTTGATTAACTAACATTAACAAAGATTAATAAATATTATAACAAATGAATTGCACTTTTAATGTTAGTTAAATGAACGGGACCTTATTTTAAAGTGTTACCTGATAATTTCACATTGACAATAAAAGCACATTCATTTAGTGTCATCATTCCACTGGATTGACCAATCAGCATGCAGGACTGGAACAGTCCATTTTCTAAGTGCTCATAATGCATTTTGATGGGATCATTTCAGCCACATTATTGTATAATGTACATAATCAGACTGTTTAACAGTGTACTGTGTGTAAATCATTTGTATCATATGATGTGCAATAAGTGCTAACATTGATAATGTGATGACTAATAAAAGGTAAATATAACTGTCAAGTCTTGTATTTTCCAGTTTCCGCTTGCATTGCTCTCAGGCCAGATATAGACGAGCAGGATTTGGTGTTTAATTCAATAACTTGTATCTTGTATCGGACAGTCACGCGTGTCCCAGCAGGCCTCTGTTGTGAACTGTTCATGGGTCAGGAATGAGGTGAGTCATGAGATTCTGGAATGACTCGTAATGTATCTGATGTCTGAATGTCAGAAACAAAACATCATAAACAAATGCAACCTGACCTCACAGAGTCTGTAATCTCATGTCATCTTGGAAGAACTCATCATTTTCAAAGCTATATGCCTTTGACCTAGTTAACAACGGCTGTTAGCTGTTTCCTGTTCATCTCTATCCACGCTGAGCCGTAGAAAGTACACAAAATTGGTAAAAGAATAGATGTTGTGTCAATGTTTTTAGTCAAAGAAACACATTTGAGGAACACTTTACAATAATGTGTCATTAATGCATTAACTAACAGTGAGCAATACATTAGTTACAGTACTTATTATTCTTTATTTAAAAAAAATAGATATGGTAACACTTTATTTAAGGATTCAATTCTCACTTTTAACTAGTTGCTTATTAGTTTGCATATTACTATTATATTGGCTGTTTATTAGTACTTATAAAGCACAGTATGCTGTAGCATTCATTAACAAAGTGTTGTAAATGCTATAATATTTTCAGTACACTACAATTTACTATAGTATGGTTCAATAACACTACAGTATTTAATGCCTTATTCTGCATGACCTTATTCTACATCCCTTAATCCTACCCAATACCTAAATTTAAACACTACAAAAACTACTATATATATATATATATATATATATATATATATATTCACAAGTTTGCCACTCAATCCATATTACACATTAATGGAGCCTTTCTCAATACCAAATACAACATATCATTTATATAAAATAATATTTATTGAACAACAATATTTAAATTGACAACAATAGCCATTACAAATGACAACAGGAAATAAACAAAATTGCACAATTCAGTCAAACATACAAAAGCAGTGCTCTAAAGGAAATATAGCCTTAATATTAAATTATTAAATTTAACACAGCCCAATATTAAAATTAATTAATGCAACCAAAGATTGCCCGTTTTATGCACCCAAAATGAATTATATCTCATGTTTAAGAACTATATATATATATATATATATATATATATATATATATATATGTGTGTGTGTGTGTGTGTGTGTATGTATATATATATATATATATATATATATATATATATATATATATATATATATATATATATATATATATATATATATTAGCAGTCAAGAGTAAAAAGCATGATTTTTGCATTGGAAATATTCAGTTTAAAATACAAACTTCTCAAAATGTTTCTGAAGTATAGTATTAAAGTACATATCTACTCAAGGTCTTTATACTGCTGAACGTGATTATTGTTATCAGTACACGCTGTACACCTTCACATGTTTGTTTACTGACATAAAAGGAAACATGTGACTTGTGTCATTTATTGAATCATAAAACCAAAGGTTCAAAGTGTTTTATATTTGTGTTTATAATTCTCAGCAGGATGACAGATATGAGTTTTACGATGATAAAATCTGAAGTTCAGCTCAGATGAATGACTGAAAGATAAAGCAGTGTAACTTGAATACATTGTTAGAATATTAAATGTTGCAATAGTCATAAAAGGAAGTGAAATGTTAGTATCATCGTGGACACTTGGACTCTGAACATAATTTAGTTTTATTAAGATCAAGACAATGAATAATGACACAGTTTTGGTTCCAAAACCAAGTAACCTGCTTTGATGCCTTTTTTTTTTTTATATATATGCAGAGGATATGTGTGATATGGTGCATTATATTTGGCTAAAATAATAGGCAGCTTTATTATGCATTTTGATGCTGCCTAGATAAGGACTGGAACAGAACTATTGCTATTGATCTGATGGTCTGGTATTTATGTTTGTTGCGTCAGAGGCATTTGTACCGTGATGAATGGTCACATAGACATCATGCCAAATATAGCGCCGTGGCCTCGTCCACTGAGAGCTTCACCTCACGCGGGGAGAAAAGTTCCCTCACGCTGTGCCAAGAAGACAAGTCAAGTAATTGGAAACAGTTTAATCGGGATGGTCAAGTATCATTAGAGGAAACATGCTCTGATACCACGCGCCTGTCTGTCTTTATTTAACATTTGGCTCTGTGATCTCGCTTCCATTCATGTGGAGGGTGTGTGACCGTAATAATTAACAAGCATCCAAACTAAATGCATACTAGCAAATATAAATCAATCATAAAACGATCTTAACAAAAGTCAGCACTCTCAGGATCAATCATTTCTTGATGTTGAAATTGAATGATCACGTGTGAGATTCTGGCCAGACTGGAGTTCACCGAGTAAAATGAGCTGAAATGATGTGAGAAGATGAGCATAAAGACAAAAGTACACATACTGAAGATATACTGCATACTATTGGGTGTTCTGGCTACATATCGTAAATAATAATAAACAATTATCAGTGATAAAAATTATCAATTTTCAGTGTAATTGTTTTTAATGGGTTTTTTATTTTATTGGTAGCCTGTTTTAATAGGGGTTTAATAATAGCAATTGACTGCATTAATTTAATAATCAATTACATTAACAGTATGCATTCATTTTTGACCCAAAATCCACAATTCTTAAGCCTATTGACAGGAAAACCTTGTGTTTTTGTCAGTTTTCCACTACTGTACTATGGTTACTACATGAAAAAATACTATAGTCATTTAGAGTAAATACTATAGTAAAGTACTTGAATTAATTTGTTGTGGTAATTCTATAGTTGCTGTGGTAATATAACAACTATAGTAATATAAACAAATGACTTTATCCAAGTTTTCTACAACTATATGGTATATTATACTACAGTTTACTGTAGTAAAAACTAAAGTATACTACAGTATTTATTACAGTTAATCAGTTCACTACAGTTAATACTACAGTATGCTGTAGCATTCATTAACAAAGTGTTAATATATACAGTAGGCCTAGGTTACACTTTATTTTACAGTGCCGTAGTTACATTGTAATTACTCAAATAAGTACTGAGTACTATTAATTAACTACATATAGGGTTACAGTTTGGGTTAGGGTTTGATTTAAGGTTAGTTACTTGTAATTATGCATAATTTACTGTTATTACTATAGTAAGTAGGCTTACATGTAGTAACGTGTAACTATGGCACTGTAAAATAAAGTGTTACCTAGGCCTATACTACAATTTACTATAGTATGGTTCAAAAACACTATAGTATTTAGCATATTGATGGGAAAACCTTGTGTTTTTGTCAGTTTTCCACTAGTAATTTAGAGTAAATACTATAGTAAAGTACTTTAATTAATTTGTTGTGGTAATTCTATAGTTGCTGTGGTGATATAACAACTATAGTAATATAAACAAATTACTTTATCCTGTACTTAATACTTAATTACTTAATACTGTACTAAGGTTTCTACAACTTTAGGGTATATTATACTACAGTTTACTGTAGTAAAAACTAAATTATACTACAGTATTTATTACAGTTTATCAGTTCACTATAGTTAATACTACAGTATGCTGCAGCATTCATTAACAATATGTTAATATATACATTAGGCATATACTACAATTTACTATAGTATGATTCAAAAACACTATAGTATTTAGCCTATTGACGAGAAAACCTTGTGTTTTTGTCAGTTTTCCACTACCATGGTTACTACATGAAAAAATACTATAGTAATTTAGAGTAAATACTATAGTAAAGTATTTGAATTAATTTGTTGTGGTAATTCTATAGTTGCTGTGGTAATTTAACAACTATAGTAATATAAACAAATTACTTTATCCAATACTGTACTAAGTTTTCTACAACTATTGGGTATAGTATAACCAGTTTTACGACAAACAAGCTACCATGGTTAAACTATGGTGAGTGTAGTAAAACCATAGTAATTTATAGTAAATACTATAATGTTTTTGAACCATACTATAGTAAATTGTAGTATAGGCCTAATGTATATATTAACACTTTGTTAATGAATGCTACAGCATACTGTAGTATTAACTATAGTGAACTGATAAACTGTAATAAATACTGTAGTATACTTTAGTTTGTACCACAGTGTAATGTATATAGTAAAACCATGGTTAACCTGTGAAGTAACAAGTGAAATTACTGTAAAATCGCTTTAATTTACTCCTTTAGTCTTTATTATTACATTGTGACTATAAAACTTTCATTGTATCCACAAGAAATGAGTTTATGTCAACTGTGTTACATTGTGACTACTCTGTAAACGGTTCGTTGTGTAAATTAAGTGTTTATTCCTTTACCTGTGTTTATCCACGTTATCATTTCGGTGGTCATGTGTGTTAAACACAAAGTGTGTTAGTTGGCGTGATTTCGTGGTATATTTCCACTCTTTAATTGCCACTCGGAGCCGCGCAAAGCTCGATCTGCCCCCACCGCGCGCGCGACCTGCTGACAGACGAAGAGCGACAGGTGAGGCAGTGGAACGGTGCCAGTATGCAAATTAGCAAGACGACTCAATCGCTGATTGGTTCCCAGAGAGCGCAAGCGATCCGCGTCTCCGTGACGCAAAGCCGAGCCGCCTATATAACGAAGGCGAAAGCCTAGTCCATCAATGAAATAGTAAAGAGAGGGAGATTCTGGGAGAGAGAGGGGAAGGAGATAGATTGAAAGCATTCCCGACCGTATTGGCAATTAAAGGAAGCGATTCCTTTGCTAGTGTCCTACCGCGAAGACCAAGAACAAAAAGCATCAGAATGAAGTTTATTATTGGAATAGGGGGGTGAGTAATCCACTATATCCTTATATTGACCATCTATTGTGTGTTCTTGTCGTTTAATATGTGTTTAATGTGTTTATTACAGTGTGACCAATGGAGGCAAGACAACTTTGACTGGAAGACTCATAAAGAACTTACCAAACTGTTGTGTGGTACATCAAGATGATTTTTTCAAGGTATGGAGTTGTTAAATTACACTTTTTACTACTACTTAGTATATATAGCCTATGTGGCCCCTAGAAATATTTGGACATTTATGCCACACTTAAGAATGCATGAATGTTATTGCATTGCAACGTATCAAATGCAATTAGTTTCATGCATTTTAAGTTTGATTTAAGTGTCCAAATACTTTATATTTATTGTGTAGATTTAGACTATAGACCACCATAAAATAGAATTAATGACAAGGGACGGAAAAGGTAAAGACATAGGACTTAATCATATATTGTATTTATGGATCCATTGTCCGTATTGTTGGTTCCATATGCTGGTGTTCTCCTGGACAGCCAACCTCAAAGACACAACAAATGAATGCCGTTTGAGGTGTACAGCTGAGCAGGCATTCATTTGCAGCACTAATATCATTCTCTTGGTCATGCATTGGCATGCAAGAGGATCTGGCAAGCCTTCACCACACCAAACGCTCTCCAAGCGCCCATATCGAAATATTTTGTAACACCTCTTAAGTGCATCACACATTCCTAACTGTCATTAGAGGCTCTTCTACACTAAGGAGCCTCTCAAGAATCGCATTATTAAGATAATTCAGCCCAACGAATGCATAAGTGCACATTTAGTGCATTGCAACCAAATTAAGTTAATTATGCCCCCTCAAGTTATAGCCTGAGTGCTTGGCGTCACATGTCCAGGTGGGACCAGCACTGCCTGAGCGATCTACACCTTTTTGTTTTATTGGTCACTGTTATTGCAGCCCCAAGATCAAATAGAGTTCGGGGAGGACGGCTTTAAACAATGGGATGGTAAGAGTGGCTTTCGCTGTGGGAAGAGAAACAGTAATGTATTCCCACCTTTCCATAAACATTCTGATCTGTTTGCTTTTCTGTAACATAAACCTAAAACCCAGCAGAGCTCTTTGTCTTACATTGCACGTCAAAAGTTTGGACACACCTAAAAACGTCCGCTTGAAATGAGTTTTGTTGGACGATATAAACTAAGATTGGAGCAGATACACTCTTAGAAATGAAGGTTCCATTTATGGTTCCGTAAGAACTTTCAGTGAACAGTTTTTAAAAGAACCATTTTTTCTTAGATGAAAAACTTTAAGAACATTTTTCCACTATAAAGAACCTTTTGTGCGTTAAAAAGGTTCCGTTGATGTTAAAAGTTCTTTTTGGAACTAATAATGCCAATAAAGAGCCTTTATTTTTAAGAGCCCATTTTGAACATTTATTAACCAAAGTTATGTTTTATCAAACACTCTAAAAAATGCTGGGTTAAAAACAACCCAAGTTGGGTTGAAAATTTACAAACCCAGCAGTTGGGTCAAATTTGCTACGTGGTTTTATTTAACTCAACTATTGTTTAAAAATTACTGTATGTCTTGCTTAAAATGAACCCAAAGTATGTTGGAAATTAACATTTATTAATATGTTTAATAAATGAACATTTATTAATAAGTTTAGTGAATAATAATTAAACATTGCTTATTAATAAATGTTCATTTTGGGTTCATTTTAAGCCAGACATATAGTCATTTTTAAACAATAGAACTGCCCAGCACATTGGGCAAACATTTAACCCAACTTGGGTTGTTTTTAACAAGAGTGTACTCTTAAAAAGCATTTTATAAACAGACTAAGAAGAATAAGTGTGTCCAAACCTTAGGCTGCTAGTGTAAATTTGACTCACAGCTATAATATTAATTATTAACATCCCTAAAAAGGAGAAAGGACAATAATTTAAAAGAAGAGAAAACATTTTTATTTCATTACTTTAATGTTTCCATTATCCTAGCATGTGAGACACGCCCTCTCTTTTTTGTCTCCCGTGTGCAGTGATTACCTCCTTGGACATGGATGCGATGGTGAACACGATTAAAGGATGGATGGAGAACCCGGTGAAGTTTGCTCGCTCCCATGGCGTGACCGTTTCCGCCGCATCCGAAGGCTCGGACCCGGAGCGCGAGATCCACATACTCATTGTAGAGGGATTTCTTCTCTATAACTACAAGTAGGTGATTCTGACTGAAGCCTTATTGACTTGCTAAACATAAAGATTTGACCGTTAATCGTTTCGTTTCCACCTCCAGGCCTTTGCTTGATGTCTACAACAAGTGCTTCTATGTCACCATTCCATATGAGGAGTGCAAAAGGAGAAGAAGGTGAGGGTTATTTCTGATGTTTGCAGATGGTTTGGTCAATGATTTTTCTAACAAATCCATCTCCTCCCTTTCAGTACAAGATCGTACACCGTTCCTGACCCTCCTGGCCTGTTTGATGGCCACGTGTGGCCCATGTACTTGAAACACAGGATAGAGATGGAAAACAGCAGCTTATATATCCGTAAGTCTTAGACTAGTGGCGAAATGGCATTCACGACACATTTCACTTCTGTAATCTGTAACTCACATGCACGATTGTATCTGCAGAATATCTGGATGGGATGAGATCGAAAGAGGAGCTCTATAACCAAGTTTATGAAGACATTCAGAACTCACTGCTGAATAATGCCTTATAGGTAAGAATCTCTATCCTTTTATAAACATAAGCATGACCTACCTCATTATGAAGATGTTTTTCTTATCAGTCGTTTCCTCTTTCTCTTTGCAGCATCTCCAGTTGGAATGAAGATGTGTGTGTATAGAATTGTAAATAGCATCATACGTGGATATGGCTTCAGCCACTAGACGAATTTTGTAAATAACATAATGAAGTACTAACTTATTTTAAAACTGATGGCAGGAGCCTATTATTTTATATTACTGTATCTATGTAACTTTTGTTTTATTAAAAACAAGCATTGCTCTCTGGGCTGTCCAGAGATGAACAGTATATATGAATGTGTTTTCATTTTACTGTATCTGAAGCTCTTCATTTGAACCCTTTCAGTGTTGTGTTTTCTTTCTCAACACATGTAAACAATCTTTACCATTACAACTGCAAAATATAAGGGCAAAATGTGGAATATTTATTGAATTCATTAAATACAAAATGTTGAAATCACGAAATAAAAAATACAGAATTTTTTTTATTACAGCATTTCATGATTTATTATTATTTATTCATTTAATTTTGTTCAGAATATCAAATTTCATGTAATATTTTGTGTCATTCTTCATTTTATTTATGCATACATGTCGCACTTTTATTCATTGATTTCAATTTTGATGATACATTGTAATTTATTTAGCTTTTCCAATATGCCAAATTTCATGTCATATTTTGTGTAATATTTCATTTTGCCTTTGTTTTTTTTATGCTAATATACAGTGTTGGGTGTAATACATCACATTTCCCTTGAAAATAGTAAAGTATATAAATTGCATTAATAATGCTATATAAAACAATAGTGGCTTTAACATCTAATAATGTAACCTTCTGCCTTTCAATACTTTATGAATAATTTCTGCCATTTTAAATCATTTATTTGAAAGAATTAAAAGAGCCGTTTCGTATCTATCCTTGCATTGTTCAACTGGTCGAGGCTGATATGGGATTTAGAAAGTAATTTGTAATAAATAATACTTTTTAGAGAGAGTAATTTGTGAAGTAATCTAAGTTAAGACGTAATTAGTAGCTAGTAATTATAACCCAACACTGCTAATAACATTATTTATTTGATCATTTCATGATATGCTTATTTAATTGGCTCAGTATCTATTATATCAAAAACTGCTCAGGTAAAATGTTCTACACAGTGTTCCAGCAATGTTGGTCTGGTTTTATGTTTAATCAGACATTTATTCAAAGTCATTGCCATTAAACAGGAAAGCAAACACATAACCGGCACTCAGACACAAGGTCATTTCTGTAATATATAGTTTGCCACACTCATATGAAATGTCAATGCTAATTTTATTGAAGTACTTTCAGTGCACACAAACAATCAACAACCCCCCTTATCATCTGAACATCAAGTAACTAGACTAGCTTAATGGAATATGAACATGCATGTTCATGCATTCACTCAAAAAAATAACTTGTTGGTCTAACTTAATTCAATTATGACACCTATTTCCACACAGTTGAACTGATTTATTTGAACTTAAGATAGGTTAATTGTACTGATGAGTAAAATTCATGCTAATTGAATGAGATCACACCAGTTTCATTTGACATATTCTGTGAATGTTTCCTGAACATAATTCATTCTTGTTGATCCAACCAGTGCTATTGCAATTCAGACTGGTGCCCTTGTGCAGTGTTGCTCAAGTTTTCTGCACTTTTAAGGAAATGGAAAGACCTGTTAGTGTTTAAGTGTTTAATGTTTAGTTATTTTGAACATTTAAAAGAGTTTGTAGCGTATATATATAAAAAAAATGTTGTTACCATCATGGTGAAGATGTGCGCTTGTGCTTAGGTTGTGAATAGCTGTTGTACACAGACATACATGTTTCATGACCATTGAGAGGGATAAAGCTGATGACCATATATAGACTGTGTAAATTATGTGCTGGCCCTCAAACTAATTTATTTATATTTCTATAAAAACTAAACTAAAATATCACTTTTTCATATGCTAAGTAACATTTATAGCATGCAAGTAATGATCAGGTAAAGAACTTCTCATCACTGGCTTTAGCACAGTTAAAGCTTGTTGAGAACAACATAGATTTATTTCATGCAGCCACCCATAGCCTAACCACAAGGTCTACACTTCAGCATAATGGTAACCTCAAAAAAATCGACATAACAAACTCTTTTAAATGTCAAATATAACTGAACATCAAACTTTAAAAGGTATTTCCCTTTACTAAAAACACATTAAACAGCACTTAAGTTCAACATTTACTGTCCTGATCTTTCCCTACGCAAAGCATGCTGGGAACTAGAAATCCACTGCCCAGTTTCAATCAATGCAACATAAATGATTCATGTCATCCCAACACAAATGGTTTAGGTTAACCTAACATTTTGCAAATTTAATTTCATTTAACATAATACAATTGAGTGCAAATGCCAATTAAGTAAAAAACTAAAGATTTGTGTTGGTTCAGCTTATTTTATTTAAATAAACTGAACAAGCAGCTAGAATCATTTTTTTGAGTGTTATTGCAAGAAATACTAAAGCAGAATGGCACAGTGAATTATTTTCTCTATAATTCCCTTCTCTATATAGTTGAAACATTATTTGACAAGTATGTCTGAATTCACAGTATTCATAAAAGAGTAGGCAATAAGTACCCGGATGACCTACTTCTCCCGGCGAGATTTTGAAGCACACATACAATGGACGCTTTAGGCCTGTCCGAATACCCACACTTGTGGTCTTTGCACTTGTCAACTCACATGACACACTTCCGGAGTTTGACCAACGTGTTCAGGTGGGCATGAAGACCATCATTTACTCACCCTCATTTCATCCCAAACCCGTAAGATCTTCAAAACACAAGTGAAGATATTTCTGTCCCTCCATTGACAGTCCATACAACTACCACGTTAATGCTTCAAAAAGTTCATATGGATCGTAAAACTAATCCGTATGAATTTAGCAGTTAAGTCCAAATTTTCCGAAGAGACACGATCACTTTATATGATGAACAGATTGAATTTAGGCTTTTATTCACATATATCATTGATCAGCAAACATAAACAGAAACTCAACCAAACCAGCTCAAATAACACGAAAACAAACACTTGAAAAAATGATAACTTTTTTATGTCAACAGGTTCCACATAACAGGATTATGTTGCATTTAATTAACTTTATTTCAGTAAACTTAAGTTTATTATATAAGGCCAATTCAATGCCATTTATTCCAATCAGGTTAACATTCTTAATTTGTCCAAAACTATATTAATATCAAACAAAAATTAAAATAAGTAATCCAGTTTAATTGATCATTTAGTGAATGCATTCAAGAACAAATTTCACAACTTTTACAAAAGTTAGAATAATACTGTAACAAAATCTTTACACTGTAAAGACGTTTATTGTAAGGTGTTAGCCAGAAAATGGTTTTGTTACATCTGTGGCATGTTGTTTTTCATTATTAAAACAACTTTAATTGTTGTTAGCAGGTCCTCAAACCAAGCACAAGTTCAACACTTCACTACAATGGTAACCCCAAAACTATTAACGTAACAGGAACTTTTAAATACCAACATAATAGAAAGTAAACATTAAAAAGTCTCTCAATTTTCTCATCTTGCTTTAAAACTGCTTAAAATAACACTTTATTTCAACATTTACACTCCCAGATCAGCCCCTGATGGCAAGTGAAAGTCCTGTTTGATTGAGTCCTGGTCGGGTTTATTTTATTTAATCATGTTATTTTAATATGAAAACATCAAGTTAAGTCAAAAAGTAATCGTTTCAAGTCAATTAAACATGTTGAATCAAAATAAGTTGTTTAAATAAAGTGACCGGCATCAAAAAATCATTTTTATGAGTGAACCTCATTGGTTTTTGCGGAAGCTCAAAAGTTCATACTGAGATCTCTGACTTTTGAATGGCAATTTGTTGTCTTAGCAAATCTGAGCACAATTTTCTGAAGATAACTGATATTTCTGTGGTCTTTTTCTCATGCAAAACATCTGGCAGGAGTCTGTTTGCTGTCCATTTAATCTCATTTCAGTCCTGCATGATGCACTGAGAGCGCGGTTACATGTGTGAGGTGTTAAATTTAGGCTGCATGCCTTCAGTGTCAGGAGAGAAGGACCTATGTGAGATGTAAATAGAAGCGCATGCTCTGATCTTGAACCGGTTCGTCCCCTCGATCGCAGCCATGTGACCCCGTGTCGCGATGTCACACCTTCAGCCAAGTGCCTGGACCACGAGGTCTGGCTGGGGGAAAGGTGAGAACGTCTCCAACGTCATGGTTTGTCACGAAGACCTCAAAAAGTTGCAGAGATGCAGATCAAATTTTGGCCTATTTTAGTTTAAATGCGAAGAAGTCGAGACTTGAAGTTCATATCCTTTTCTCTCACGGATTCAAGTGTCCGAATACTCTTTAAGGTCGCTGAATCATAAAACTGCCGCTCTGTGACCCTGCAGGAAGTGATGCATGTGTGCGAGGGACTTTTTGTGGGCTGAAATTGTTGCCACACACCCTCATATCTGAGATAGCTGAAGAGCGGCAGCTGCCGTCCCGTCAGCAGCTGTACATGTGTGAGGGACATTTCACTCATATGCCAGATGACAGCCTCATTTTTTTGTGTTTGGTCAAAGGTCTATTAATAGAGCCTTAAGCTCTCAAACAATGAAAATTATTATTTTATTTTTTTTTATTGGTTAATGTTGTTGTTGTTTTTTCTTGGATTATTAGGAGCTACTAGCATTTGCATTCTTGAGTATATTCCAAATACTGGTGTGTGTGTGTGTGTGTGTGTGTGTGTGTGTGTGTGTGTGTGTGTGAGTGAGTGAGTGAGTGAGTGAGTGAGTGAGTGAGTGAGTGAGTGAGTGAGTGTGTGTATGTATGTGTGTAGTGTATATATATATATATATATATATATATATATATATATATATATATATATATATATATATATATATATATATATTAATCGCGATTAATCGCATCCAGTGTTTACATAATATACATGTGTGTATTGTGCATATTTATGATGTATATATAAATACACACAGATACATGTACATATATTTAAGAAATATTTACATGAATATATATATATATATATATATATATATATATATATACACACAGTATATAAAGTATATTATATATAAATGTAAATATTTTATATATAAATATAATATATTTTACTAATTAACTGCATCTTGACTCAGTTTGTTATTTTTATTTTTTGGTTTTTGCAAATAACAACAAAATAATGTAAATACATTTACTAAAATAAATACTTTATGGAACTTGTGGAAATCATTACAGTTACATTGTATACCTTTACGTAAATTCATAATTATAAATAGGCAAATGTTTCATAATTTATATTCGCATAAAAAATATAATGTTCTCTTATTATTTAATGTTTTATTTGTGTCCTGGATTATTATAAAAACAGGAAAAAAGTTGGCACACCAAAGCTCCAAAAAATAAGCAAAAATTTTCTTGTCCAGAGTTTTTTCAAAGATTCAGTGGAAATCTGATATAGGCTATTATTAATAATTTTGTAGATATATATTTTTTTAATTATCTGTCTAAATGTTTAAACTTAAATCTTTATGTATTCTAATTAAATATAAATAGGCAAATGTTGAATACTTTATATTCTACTTTATAATGAAAGATATGAATAAATGGATTTCCATGCTGATGAGCCAATAAAACGTTTTATGTTGAGTTTTGGACACTAGGTGGTGTTGTGTTGGTTTCTTCCAACCAGGCTGTTTAATCACAGACCAAAGTTCACTAGTTTAACTAGCAAGACCAGCTTAATCGATCAGAATGGCCTGTCTGCTTCACCGACAGGTCAGTGGGTATGAGCCATTCTGAACCAGCAAGCAATTCAAACTGGGTTTCTTTTTCCAGCAGACACAGAACATATCCTTCTCCGTTTCTAGCTGGGCAGCACACTTTATTTTTAGATAGGCGTCTCGGGTTTATTACCACAGACATATGGATCTCCATAACGCGTGACTCAACGACACATCCACGAATCCCATGTTAAATTAGGGAATATGCACATTAACAAGTTTGGGTGTTGAAATTGAAGGACATTATCCTTCAGGAGACCAGTGTCAGCGGGAATTTCGGTCATGTGCGAGTTTTTGTGAACACGAGCGCAAGGACACGTGTTCCATATCTCGATCATAAAACACAAAGTGAAATCAGTAATATCGCTTTATGACCATCATTACTAGTTCAAGTCAAGATCAAATTCCTTACAAACGCCTTACTAAGAAATGGTACTAAGATAATGATACTGAGAAAGGGTATTTCCTTTTTTTTTACCCAGCTGGGACAGTTGTTTATTAGACTTTAATTGTAAATTCTATTGAAATTCTCCTAGCAATATATATATATAACAGATGCAGTTATTCGTACAATTCCAGTTTCAGTATGTTATCATTTTCGCAGCGCGCTCGAGCGCAACAAATTAATAGTGCGCATTTGGAGACGCGCGCTTTACGCGCACATTTGATATTACAGAATGAGGCATTTTGTTTATTGAATTATAGATCAGTATTGATGTATATCCATTCTGGCGGTCCGTGTCGAAATTTCTCCCCAGTATAAGTGACATATTCCATGATCCACAAAAGCCCAAGAGCTCGTTTATGATGGAAAGCTCCTTGAAAGGCAAAAATGCATTTTCTCACCTGTTTCCAGCAGTAAATTAAAGGTGACCTTCAGCCCTTATTTTAGGCACTATCATTTAGATGGCAATTCCTTGAAGAAGAATAATGTTTCTGTACGTGGCATCAGGTGTGTGGAAATATATTCCTTTTGGGAAATCTTGTGCTCAAACCATTAAAGACCATCTTCGTAAAATCACACAAAGATCAGAGCAGCTCTGGACACCTAGATTTACGAATGAAATAATTTCAAAGCGTAGCAGCATTAGTTTGATGTCGGGAGGAAACACGGGGAAGATTTTATTCAACAAACCCAACAGTGAAACAACCAGGAGCGCCAAAGACACTGAGATTTTATTTGCTATTCGCTCTCTTACATACAATGTCCAAACCTGGTGGAAAGCAACGCTTCTGCTTGTGATTTGTTTTACACATTTTGCACTTTTAGACACACAAGTAAAGACTCAATGTAATGTTTGATACTTACTGTAGTCTAAACTGTATCTTAGTATCTTCTGCTGAGGGAGTGTGAGTGTCTGCGCTGCTGTCGGACCGGGCTCTTATGGAGGTGCTCAGGGGTGTTTCCGCGTCTCTTCTCGTCTATTTCTGGTGGAGTGTCACGTTACTCTCAGCAGCTCTTGCCATATTTGGTCCTCGCTGTGATTCCCCGCGACTCAGTGACACATACGACTATCACCCCTATGGTCTGAAATGTGTTATTATGAATTAACTGCTGATCCATTTAAGATTGGTTATATTCAGTATATATAGTAGTGCATATATATACAGACAGAGAGAGAATATAACATCCAGCTCATTTGTATTTGATAACTGACCTTTATTTAAAAAAGTGTGTGTGTGAGTGCATATGTATGTTTATATATAAGTATATATGATTGTGTGTGTATATGTACAGGTGCTGGTCATATAATTAGAATATCATCAAAAAGTTGATTTATTTCACTAATTCCATTCAAAAAGTGAAACTTGTATATTATATTCATTCATTACACACAGACTGATATATTTCAAATGTTTATTTCTTTTAATTTTGATGATTATAACTGACAACTAAGGAAAATCCCAAATTCAGTATCTCAGAAAATTAGAATATTGTGAAAAGGTTCAATATTGAAGACACCTGGTGACACGCTGTAATCAGCTAATTAACTCAAAGCACCTTCAAAGGCCTTTAAATGGTCTCTCAGTCTAGTTCTGTAGGCTACACAATCATGGGGAAGACTGCTGACTTGACAGTTGTCCAAAAGACGACCATTGACACCTTGCACAAGGAGGGCAAGACACAAAAGGTCATTGCAAAGGAGGCTGGCTGCTCACAGAGCTCTGTGTCCAAGCACATTAATAGAGAGGCGAAGGGAAGGAAAAGATGTGGTAGAAAAAAGTGTACAAGCAATAGGGATAACCACACCCTGGAGAGGATTGTGAAACAAAACCCATTCAAAAATGTGGGGGAGATTTACAAAGAGTGGACTGCAGCTGGAGTCAGTGCTTCAAGAACCACTACGCACAGATGTATGCAAGACATGGGTTTCAGCTGTCGCATTCCTTGTGTCAAGCCACTCTTGAACAACAGACAGCGTCAGAAGTGGCTAAAGACAAAAAGGTCCAAAGTTATGTTCTCTGATGAAAGTAAATTTTGCATTTCCTTTGGAAATCAGGGTCCCAGAGTCTGGAGGAAGAGAGGAGAGGCACACAATCCACGTTGTTTGAGGTCCAGTGTAAAGTTTCCACAGTCAGTGATGGTTTGGGGTGCCATGTCATCTGCTGGTGCTGGTCCACTGTGTTTTCTGAGGTCCAAGGTCAACGCAGCCGTATACCAGGAAGTTTTAGAGCACTTCATGCTTCCTGCTGCTGACCAACTTTATGGAGATGCAGATTTCATTTTCCAACAGGACTTGGCACCTGCACACAGTGCCAAAGCTACCAGTACCTGGTTTAAGGACCATGGTATCCCTGTTCTTAATTGGCCAGCAAACTCGCCTGACCTTAACCCCATAGAAAATCTATGGGGTATTGTGAAGAGGAAGATGTGATATGCCAGACCCAACAATGCAGAAGAGCTGAAGGCCACTATCAGAGCAACCTGGGCTCTCATTACACCTGAGCAGTGCCACAGACTGATCGACTCCATGCCACGCCGCATTGCTGCAGTAATTCAGGCAAAAGGAGCCCCGACTAAGTATTGAGTGCTGTACATGCTCATACTTTTCATGTTCATACATTTCAGTTGGCCAAGATTTCTAAAAATCCTTTCTTTGTATTGGTCTTAAGTAATATTCTAATTTTCTGAGATACTGAATTTGGGATTTTCCTTAGTTGTCAGTTATAATCATCAAAATTAAAAGAAATAAACATTTGAAATATATCAGTCTGTGTGTAATGAATGAATATAATATACAAGTTTCACTTTTTGAATGGAATTAGTGAAATAAATCAACTTTTTGATGATATTCTAATTATATGACCAGCACCTGTATATATATATATATATATATATATATCCTGTTCATGGAGATCTACCTTCCTGCAAAGTTCAGCTCCAACTCTGATCAAACACAACTGAACCAGCTAATTAAAGGGTTAGTTCACCCAAAAATGAAAATAATGTCATTTATTACTCACCCTCATGTCATTCTACAGCTGTAAGACCTTCATTCATCTTCAGAACACAAATTAAGATATTGTTGATGAAATCTGATGGCTCATATTGAGGCCTCTATTGAGAGAAAAGCCATTCAAGGTCTCAAGGTCCATAAAGGTTCTAAAAACATATTTAAATCAGTTCATGTGAGTTCAGTGGTTCTATCTTAATATTATAAAGCAACAAGAATACTTTTTGTGCGCCAAAAAAACAAAATAAAGACTTTTCAACAATATCTATATGGGCCAATTTCAAAACACTGCTTCGGAGTTTTACGAATCGAATCAGTGAATCGGAGCGCCAAAGTCACGTGACTTCAGCAGTTTAGCCGTTTGATAGGAGATCCGAATCACTGATTCAAAACAAAAGATTCATAAAGCTCAGAAGCGTCATGAAGCAGTGTTTTGAAATCGGCCCATATAGATATTGTTGAAAAGTCTTTATTTTGCTTTTTTGGCACACAAAAGTATTCTTGTCGCTTTATAATATTAAGATAGAACCACTGAACTCACATGAACTGATTCAAATATGTTTTTATGGACCTTGAGAGTTTGAATGGCTTTGCTCTCAATGCAAGCCTCACTGAGTCATCGGATTTCATCAACAATATCTTAATTTGTGTTCGGAAGATGAATGAAGGTCTTACAGCTGTAGAATGACATGAGGGTGAGTAATAAATTACAGAATTTTCATTTTTGGGTGAACTAACCCTTTAAGATCTTCAGGAGCACTTGATAATTACAAACAAGTGTTGGATTAGGGTTGAATCTGAACATATATATATATATATATATATATATATATATATATATATATATATATATGTGTGTGTGTGTGTGTGTGTGTGTGTGTGTGTGTGTGTGTGTGTGTGTGTGTGTGTGTGACCTTGAAAGTGAATTTCTTTGAAGACAAATTTTTTTCTTTTGACCATTGTTTTGACATTTGTGAAAAATACTCTTGTCATGAAAAAAACAGTTCAAGGTTTTTCCAAGTTCATTATTTTCTTCTCAATGCATGTCCATGTGTTGTTATTGCAATTGGAACCAACATCCAAAATCACTGCAAGAGAAATAAACTGGGAATTTTGATGACGTGAATCTAAATCAGCCTGTGTGTGTTTCTGTTAGCGCACACTGCCATCTTGTGGACATTACAGTACAATGCTCAACAGCTTCACAATCCATGTTTCTCTTCAGGGAACCTGTGTCAGATCAGTGAGGCCTGTGATCAATCAGTTCCAAAAATAAATACAAAACCTGTGCTAACTGAAAGATTTTGCCACAAGATGGCAAAAAGGACTGAATTCACTATTTGATGATAATATAGCTTAATGAGAGATTTACAAGCAATTTAAAAGAGCACTAAATTAGGATTTTAAACACAGCACATGGGTTTAAATCTGTCTTTTACCAAAATCCTGAAACTTTCTGTTTATGAAACAGACTTAAATAAAAGATTTTCACCCCAGGCTACATTGATGTGTTTGAAACATTTATGCATTTTATGTAGATGTATTAATCAAAGGTGTAACTCTCTCCAAAGCGCCTGGAGTTTTGCCTGCAGTGCTTGAACAAAAGTATCGAGACACCAATGTGTTCGGCGAGGAAAGAGTTAAGAGCGAGTGTTGCTGACTGTGCATGCGCGCGTGAACTCCCACAGTTTGATCAATGTCTGTCCGCTGCTCTTCTGTCCGTTTCCATTGGCTCGCGGAAGATTCGGACTATGCCGTTTACGCACTCCAGAGTCCCACATCCGCTCGCAGAGGAACATCTGTGCTGGGAAACCATATCAGTGACTGTCCAGCTTTAAAATGTGTCTCAAGATGCTAAATTTGATTTTGGCTTTATATTTACTTCAAGGACTGAATAACTTTATCAGCGCGCAAAGTTCCGCGCCCTGGAGGAACCGGATCCAGTGGGTGAATAACGGCCAGGTGTTCAGTTTAATGAGCACTGGCTCAGAGTATCACGCACCGGTGGTGTCCAGAAGACAGTCCAGGGTTTACATGAGCAGCAGCAGAGATGCTGCCCGGGACAGGGCCATGCGAATTCGAGTGGAAGCGGTTGAGAGACCCACTAACAGCGTACCGGACAGCAGCACCGCGCTTTTGGGCCCCGACCGCATGCAGTATATAGTGGCCAACAGCCGCGCACCTGGTGCCAGACAAATGCAGGTGCGCCAGAGGCTCAGAGGTCCTCCCGGAACCAGATCTAACAGCACCGTCCTGTCTGAATACTCAGGCGGTGGAAGGACCCCGGCACAGGGGGGGAATAACGCACGGAGGGCGCCAGCGGTTGCCAATTTCCAACAGCTGACCGCGCCCACGGAGAATTCAAACACCTTAAGTTCAGATCATGGAAGCTATAATGAAGCGGCTCTCCCCAGAGCGCAAGCTCCGAATGTCCCAGTCGAGCAGGGAACAACGTCTGAAAGTATGGCAGGAGATGATCCACGAAACAGGAATACGGTCTTCTACAACGTCTATCCACCCGGCGGCAGGACGCTCATCCCCCGCCGACCGCCGCCTGGCACCGGGTATGGCACCAGGTATTTCCAGAACGGTGAGCTGTGCGTAAAGCACGAATTTAACCTCAACATATGTGGCAATGTGCGGTATTTATTTAAAAGGCGTGTTTTCAGTATGATCGTGTTGTGCAGGTCTTCCGGACCTTGTGCCAGATCCATATTCCATCCAGGCGGGCTCATACATCCAGCGCGTCCAGATGTACGCGCTCCGATGCGCGGCGGAGGAGAACTGCCTGGCGCGGTGCGTAAATACAGATTTTCTTATGAATTATTATCTGTGTAGATTTACAGCGTCCCCAAAAAGTATTTAAATGCTTAACTCGCACTTAAAAATGTCTCAATGTCGATTTTCTTACCTATAATGCATTATTTGTATCTTTCTTATCATGTTAAATAGCTCAGTGTAGCCTGAAAATAAATGTTGCATAGTTTGAATATTAGTGAGAGCTTTTTATGTGGTCTGGTCTATTATACTACACTGTTGGTTTAACTTTTAAAAAATAAATAAAATAAATAAATAAATAAAAAAGTAAGTTACCTGGTTGCCTTAATTTTGAGTTCATTGAAATTAAACATTTGAGTTAATGCATATTATGTTATCTGAACACAATAATTATTTAAGTTGATTTGGCAAAAGAGAAGATGTTGTGATAAATCATGAAAATCATTTTTATAGTGTACAAATATATCCAAACTTATTTTGTGAGGTGGGGTCATCAGTATTGGTGGTTGCATGACCTCTTGTGACCCTGTGATCCATGAGCTCATCCTCCGCTGTCTTTCGTCTCTCAGATCTGCGTACAGACCCACGGTCAGAGACCTGGACTTCAGGGTTCTCCTTCGGTTCCCACAGAAAGTCAGAAACATGGGGACGACTGACTTTCTGCCGGTCAAACCCAGACATCAGTGGGAGTGGCACAGCTGTCATCAGTGAGTCTGAGTTTACTGTTAGAATTAATATATTAATTATAATTTATGATAAAAATTGTAGTACTACAAACACTTTTACTGTAAAACAATCACTGCAATTCATGCCACTTGCTTTCATAAAGATGGAGCAACAGCAATATTCTAAAATACAGTAATTTACAATATTTCTTAGTGTTAATAATCAGAATAAACAGTGCTTCTGCCATGTAATATTGTTCATTTCACACCACAGCTGATGCAATTAGAATTTTGAATCAGAACTATATTATTTATGAATTTTATGTGATGCATTTAAATGGCTTGCAAAATATTGTATTTTATAAATTATGATGAAATTATTATACTTTACTGTGGAACAATCACTGCAGTTCGTGCCTCTTGCTTTCATAAAGCTGGAGCAAAGGCAATATTATAAAATACTGTAAATTTGAATATTTCTTAGTATTAAAAATTAGAATAAACAGTGCTTCTGTCATGTAATATCGTTCATTTCACAACACAGCTGATGCAATTAGAATTTAGAATCAGATTTATCCACCTCAGAAAGTATTTAGACACTTTAGTCACAGTTAAAAAAATGTAGTTCCTAATTTTATCATTAATTTTTATTATAAATTATGATAAAATTATACTTAAATCCCCTTTACTGTACTGCATTTCATGCATCTTGCTTTTATAAAGTGGAAGCAACAGCAATATTATGATCAATAACAAAGTTACATTTATTAGTATTAAAAACAATTTTTAAAAAAATCAGCAGATCTTCCACCATGTAATATAATTCATTTCACTCCACGGTTCATGCAATCAGAATTTAGAAACAGAACTATTTGATTTATAAATGTTGTGATGCATTTCAATGGCTTGCTAATTATTATTTTTATAAATTATGATGAAATTATAGTACTAAAACCTCCTTTACTGTAATAAAATCACTGCAATTCATGCCACTTGCTTTCATAAATCTGGAGCAACAGCAATATTATAAAATACAGTAATTTTCAATATTTCTTAGTATTAAAAATCAGAATAAACAGTGCTTCTGCCATGTAATAGTTCATTTCACACCACAGTTGATGCAATTAGAATTTTGATTCAGAACTATTTGATTTATGAATTTTATGTGATGCATTTAAATGCCTTGCTAAATATTATTTTTTATAAATGATGATACTTTACTGTGGTACAATCACTGCAGCTCATGCCTCTTGCATTTATAAAGTGGGAGGAACAGCAATATTATAAAATACATTAAAAGTTCAATAAAAAGTTGTTTATTAGTATTAAAAAATAAACATTAATATAAGATAGTTCATTTCACACCACGTCTCATGCAGTTAGAATTTAGAATCGTAACTATCTGTTTTATAAAATGTATGATAGGTAAAAAAAACTTTAAAAAGTAAGTTACGATTGCCTTAAAATTTTGAGTTCATTGAAATTAAAAATTTGAGTTAATGCAATGAAGGCGATTGATTTAATCAATTATGTTATCTAAACCACATTAATTATTATTAAGTTGATTTTACAAAAGAAAAAATGTGATCATTTTTACAGCGTGTGAGTGATGCATTTCAGTTGCTCGGGGTGTTTGTTCAAATCATTATGCATAAGTACGAGCAATAGCAATAGTAGTGCTTATCAAAACACATGTAAAGTGCATTATGAGACTCATCCGTCCGAACTGTGTGGAATCCCACATGCAGGCACTATCACAGCATGGATGCATTTAGTCACTACGATCTCCTGGACATCAACACCGGACGGAAGGTCGCTGAGGGACACAAGGCCAGTTTCTGTCTGGAAGATACTGGCTGCGATCCTGGATTTCACCGCAGATACGCGTGCACCGCACACACACAGGTACGAACGCACTGATGAACTAAAACTAAAACTATTGCAAACGTTTCTGCCATATTTAGTGTTTCGGTTTCTGATGTATTTTCAGGGCTTGAGCCCAGGCTGCCACGACACATACGCTGCCAACATCGACTGCCAGTGGATCGACATCACAGACGTGGCCCCTGGGAACTACATTCTTAAGGTATGATGGGGTTTCGAGAAGGTTTCTCGGTGTGGAGACGATGCTGACATAATGGCTTTCTAAAACGGATGCTGTCTCGTTTTCCTGTGCAGGTCACTGTCAATCCAGACTTCCTGGTGCCCGAGTCGGACTTCTCCAATAACGTTGTGCGATGTGAGGTCGTTTACACGGGCATTTACATCCAAACAAGAAACTGCATCATAACTGGGTGAGGAAATGTGTTTTTATTGATTTTCTGCACATTCTGCATATTGTAATCAGAGCAATAATCCACTCTTTGTTTCTTCCTGCTTCCACAGGAGTTAAAGTCCCTGGGTCGGGTTAACAAGTTGATTTTTAAAGGCCTATATAATAGGTTTAATTATAAAAAATTATTTAATTTAAAGCTTTATCAGTAACTTGAAACATTCCTTATAGTTGTTGGAATAATATTTAATGACAAACGTACTGTATCTATTTTAGATGAGTTTGATGTCTTGCCCTAGTGCAAGTGGGAAAACGTACAGTTGCAATTTTTAAGTCATTGTTTTTGTGATGTTTGCATTTTAATAGAACATTTATTTTAAATGACTAGATTAGTATGTTGCTTTTTAGTGTTTGTATTTATTACATAGATTATGTATAAAAAATATAAGCATCTAAGTTCATATCGAGGGACGTTTTGTTATTAGATGGTGAATTCATAGTGGTTGAGTGTTTTCCTCCAGCGCAGACCACTAGTGTAAGATATACACTTGAAATATTCAGAAGGTTTGGTTTTCCAGGTGTCCGCCCATATTTCAGTGCAGTGTCTTAAACATCTTGAAAAGCTTTGCTGCTTCTTTGCCATGATTATAAGAATCTTTCCATGAATCCCGGACTTGGATGGACGAAGTCGTTTGTGGCTTGATATGCAATAAACAAAAATGGAGAGAATGTAATACAGAAAATGGATTGTGGTTCTTTTCTAAACTCCTTCTTCATTAAATCACGGGTGCATTCAATACAGTAAAGTTCAAATGAGCTATCAGTTGAAATGTTTAAACGGGAATGAAGGCATTATTGAAGTGTAGATGTGGGATGAAACATTCTCAGGCACGTGGAATGAGAGATTAAAGCGAGCCAAAGACATCTGAGACGTTTTAATACTTCTTCTTGGTATTTACTGTAGAGTAGAGTAAAAATTCAACTGGGTGGAACTGTTTGGGTGAAAGTGGGTTGGGAGATTTTTCCCTCTTATTATGACTTTGGAACAAATAGTTTATATTTAATATTTCCTAATGAAGTTTATAAATAGGACACTTAATCATTTTCAGCTTTTTATTTTGCACATTCTGAGATGCAGCATTTTCTCCTTCTTGACCACATTTTCTACTGATTATAATAGGATAAAATGTCATCTTTCTGGCTATTTACATGCATTTCGCCCCATTATTTAACCTACTCTGAAGACAAACAACCTGTGCATAAAGGTGGCAATCCCAGAATGCATTTCAACTCATGCAACGCATCATTGTGAAAAAAAAAAAAAATCAGTTTAAATGGTGGACAAGGTGAGAGAAATGTTAATAATGAATATAATTTCTTACAATACTAAACATTGTTAAAGATTAATATCATTAATAGGCTAATTAATACTTTATTTATTCTTCAATTTAGAGATTTCACTTTTGAAATAGGCTAGTTAACCCTGGGTCATTCTGAACTGAATCCTGGGCTATCTTGCTTCACGTTTCACATTGCTCATAATTTCCCCGGGTTATCAAGGTATTCATATGATGCAGTCTCACACTGTAAATTCCTAAACCCTGGGTTAACGTCCTTATTTGCATATTTGTGGTGTCGGCGTCATTGATTGAATGAACGCAGCACGCAACCTAGACCAACATAAAAGCTCTAGCATATACTGAATGGACTTTTCGTAATATAAAGGCAAGAATGAAAAATCTTCTTTACTCCAATAATCACGTTTTCTGTCACCATTTTACATTTTTTGTGTGAAACGTTCCTTTACACAGGGTTAAAAGCGGGGTTTAAAACGACGATGGCCCGGGGTAAAGCTAGTGTGTTGGTTTCTGGGTCAATACTGATTTTCTGAAGAATTAGATCTTTAAAAGCTTCAGCTATATCCAGCTATTAAACCCATTTTAGCTCTAACTTGAACCTTTACTACTTTTTAAGAGCAAATAAATAAACACTGATTTAACCCTTTGATGCTGCTCTCATGGGTTAGGTTTGATCATGTTTTTTTAATTTAATATTGTATTTTTAGAGGATTTTATGGTAATAAATTATATTTGTGGAAAAGTTATGATCCATTTATTAGCCTTTTAACCACTTTTTGAGCATAGACCTGAAAATTGAATTTCCAGTTTAAAGGGTTAGTTCACCCAAAAATAAAAATAATGGCATTTATTACTCACCCTCATGACGTTCCACACCCGTAAGACCTTCGTTAATCTTCGGAACACAAATTAAGATATTTTTGTTGAAATCCGATGGATCAGTGAGGCCTGAGCAATGACATTTCCTCTCTCAAGATCCATTAATGTACTAAAAACATATTTAAATCAGCTCATGTGAGTACAGTGGTTCAATATTAATATTATAAAGCGACAAGAATATTTTTGGTGCGCCAAAAAACCAAAATAACGACTTATATAGTGATGGCCGATTATAAAACACTGCTTCAGGAAGATTCGGAGCGTTATGAATCTTTTGTGTCGAATCATGATTCAGATCGCGTGTCAAACCGCCAAACTGCTGAAATCACGTGACACAAAAGATTCATAATGCTCCGAAGCTTCCTGAAGCAGTGTTTTATAATCGGCCATAACTATATAAGTCGTTGTTTTGTTTTTTTGGCGCACCAAAAATCGTACATATTGTGCCTTTAATTTAGTCTCTTTTTAAAGAAGACACTTGGCAGATTATTACTTAAAAATTGATTATTATTATGAAAAATGCACAAAAATACTTGACTATTTTTAAATTTGATATGAAATATATATTTTCCAAAACACTTCTTACTCTAAAACTGCTATAGAAAAAATTTGAGGTTAATATATCAAGAAATTAGCTTTAAGTAAGATTTTGTTTTGCCGCAGTACCAAAGGTTTCCACTACGTGAAATTCATCTTCCATTCATTCAATAAATTTTTTCGAATCATTTAACCTTTTCGAATCATGTCCATGATTTTTTTTCACATAGCAAGTGCCAAAACCTTTACCAAGTTTCTGATTCTAAAAAAACAAAACCTGACATTTTTCGGTCAAAAATGACCAAACAGCACCAGAGGGTCACACTGTCATATATACAGTGAGTCTCCCTATTCTTTGCTCTTTTAGACGGTGTGATTTCATCAGACTGCAGGTCTGCAGAAGTTTGGATCTCGAGGATCTCGGCCTGTTTACTGACACCGACCTGTGAAGGCCGAGATGTTATTAAACGCTCCGGCCATGTGTCTACCGGCGCTGAGTGAATGAATGAATCTCTCTTCTGTCCACTGCCGTTTCTCTTGCAGATCTATTTTTTCCTTAGTCATTTTAAACAGGATATAGGAAGTGAAACATGGATGTTTTATTTATCATTTTCTATTCCGCACCCTTCTTCCACAGAACCGTATAGTCTGACAGTTCATAACTACAAACATTTGAACAGCAGCTCACGCATAGAGAAGTTTAACTTGGGGAATATATATATATAATGTTTTTGAGTCTCTTCTGCTCACCAAGGCTGCATTTATTTAATCAAAAATTCTGTAAAATAACTGCTTTGTGTGTGAATATACAGTACAGTCCAAAAGTTTGGAACCACTAAGATTGTTTAATGTTTTTAAAAGAAGTTTCGTCTGCTCACCAAGGCTACATTTATTTAATTAAAAATACAGTAAAAAACAGTAATATTGTGAAATATTATTACAATTTAAAATAACTGTTTTCTATTTGAATATATTTCACAAAGTAATTTATTCCTGTGATCAAAGCTGAATTTTCAGCATCATTACTCCAGTCTTCAGTGTCACATGATCCTTCAGAAATCATTCTAATATGCTGATCTGCTGCTCAAGAAACATTTAATGTGTACAATTGTACGAAATATTTGTGTACAATATTTTTTTTCAGGATTATTTGATGAATAGAAAGTTCAAAAGAACAGTGTTTATCTGAAATCTAATCTTTTGTAACATTATAAATGTCTTTACTGCCACTTTTGATTGATTTAATGCATCCTTGCTGAATAAAAGTATTCATTTTTTTAATTTCTTTTCAAAAAAATAAAAATAAAAATTCTTACTGACCCCAAACTTTTGAACGGTAGTGTATAATGCTACAGAAGCTTTGTATTTCAGATAAATGCTGTTCTTTTGAACTTTCTATTCATCAAGGAATCCTGAAAAAAAAGTGCACAACTGTTTTCAACATTGAAAATAATCATAAATGTTTATTGAGCAGCAAATCAGCATATTAGAATGATTTCTGAAGGATCATGTGACACTGAAGACTGGAGTAACGATGCTGAAAATTCAGCTTTGATCACAGGAATAAATTACTTTGTCAAATATATTTAAATAGTACACAGTTATTTTAAATTGTAATAATATTTCACAATATTACTGTTTTTTACTGTATTTTTAATTAAATAAATGTAGCCTTGGTGAGCAGACGAAACTTCTTTTAAAAACATTAAAAATCTTAGTGGTTCCAAACTTTTGGGACTGTACTGTATGTTAAAATGTGATCAAAGCTGAATTTTCAGCATCATTACTCCAGTCTTCAGTGTCACATGATCTTTCAGAAATCATTCTAATATGCTGATCTGCTGCTCAAGAAACATTTCTGAT